>NC_081181.1:77506452-77806452 GCF_029867415.1 Vicia villosa | reverse complement strand
CTACTTCAATTCCTCGTTTGCTGACAATGAAACCAAGGAGTTTTCCTGAGTAGACACCAAAGGTGCACTTGTTGGGGTTCAGGCGAAGCTGAAACTTCCGTAAGCGTTGAAATAACTTTGTCAGATTTTGTATGTGATCTTCTTCATTTTCTGATTTGGCAATCATGTCATCCACATAGACCTCTACTTCTTTATGCATCATATCATGGAAAAGTGTAGTCATGGCCCTTTGATAAGTTGCCCCTGCGTTCTTTAGTCCAAAAGGCATAACTCGATAGCAGAACGTGCCCCAGGGGGTGATGAAAGCTGTTTTTTCCATGTCTTCAGGTGCCATTTTGATTTGGTTGTATCCTGAAAATCCGTCCATGAATGAGAAAACTTTGGATTTTGCTGTACTGTCTACCAACATATCAATATGTGGTAAAGGAAAATCATCCTTAGGGCTAGCTTTGTTCAAATCTCTGTAGTCGACGCACATGCGGACTTTTCCGTCTTTCTTAGGAACGGGAACAATGTTAGCTAACCACTGAGGGTATTCTGAAGTGACGAGGAAACCTGCGTTGATCTGCTTTTGAACTTCCTCTTTGATTTTCATGGCCATCTCCGGATGAGTTCTTCTTAAATTTTGCTTGACAGGAGGGCATTCTGCTTTTAATGGCAAGTGATGCTCCACTATACTGGTATCCAACCCTGGCATATCTTGATAAGACCAAGCGAAGACATCTGAGAATTCTCTGAGCAGCTGTATCAAACTCTCTCTGATCTCTGAACTGAGCGAAGCTCCAATCTTAACCTCTTTTCTGTTTCCATCGGAACCAAGGTTAATGATCTCTAGAGGCTCATTGTATGGCTGAATGGCCTCTTCCTTTTGTTGAAGTAACCGTGAAATTTCCTTTGATATTTCTTCGTCTTCTTCTTCCTCTGCCTCGAATACAGGAAACTCAAAGTTTGGAGAAGTCATACGGTCGTACGTTTCAACGGGGTATTTTATGATTAATCTGCATATGTGTGATAAGTTTTATTTAGACAACGAGGGAAGACTCGGTGTATGCAGTTAATGATTTTTTTTGATGTTTTTTAGAGTGTTTTTTAGGATTACCAATTTCTGAAAAAAGAAAAGGAAAAACTAAACGAAGGAACAGAATGACATTTTTATTTATGAACAGTCATTTCTTGAAACAAAGACCCTATAAAACAAAACTCTATTGCTTTGGGCGAAGCAAAGAGGGACATTTTCCTAAGAAATAGTAAAATGCAAAGCCCTATGAAACATCTCTCCACCCTGGGCTATGGTGAGAGGACAAAATAACGGTGAAAGTTCCTACTTAGGAGTGCGAACAACAGTTGAAATTTCAACAGCTGTCCAATAGTGGCGAACCCCATTGTGCACTAAGTAATCTGGAACCTTAGGCTTAAGCTGGCCCGTGGTAGGTCTTGATTTACCAACCACTGTCTTTGCAACACTTAGACGATCTTCTTCTATTTCAGCAGACTGAGCTGTGTGAGCATACCCGTTTCCGAGTGGAGTATGTCGAACTTTCTTTTGAGGAAACTTCCAATCTTCTGAATGGAGAGACTCGTTGTCGGAGACACTTTCGAGATCATCCTCTTCTGTATTTTGGTCTTGCTCTTCTCCCAAGATGGCATTGACTAGATATGTGAACTCTAGGTCCGTAGCCTCGGAAGGTGACTTGGGGATATAATCCTCAATGATGACTTCACCAGATGCTGATGATGAATAGCAAGGGTTATACATCTCTTTTGGCTGAGAGAGGTACTCATAATCAATGTTCCATCCAGTTGGAACAATGTCTTCAAGAGAGATTCTTGAACTTTCAGGAGCGGAGTATTTTACCATGTAGTCGATTTTTCCGCTTGGTTCTCCTAATGTATCCCAAGTCTCTTCGGGGATAGGAGGAACTTCTTTTGATGAACCATGACTTCTGGTGGTGAAGCTGTCAGTAACTTCATCACTGCTTGGTTGAGTCTTACTTTCAGATCCTTTAGTCGGATAACAGCAAGGTGAATCAGACTCTGGTAGGGAGATATATCCTGCTTTGTTAAGATAGGATAACCATTCCTCTTTATCGGTGTTTTCCATACCAATGGTATTGACTGTTTGTTGAACAGGTTGAAGAAAACCTCCACTGCAGAAAGTTTCTTGAATAGGGAGAACTACCTCAATCCCTGGGATAGCTTTTGATGATGTCGGAAAGAATCCAATTCCTGTTCTGTTCTTGTTGTTGGTAGGAATATTAATGTGCCCCCAACCACTGGTTGTGCCATCCTTTACAACTTGGATTGCATCTTTGTATGAAGAGATAGACGCTGCTTTCTCCTTTCCTTTGTCTAAGGAAAGTGCTTGGAATTTAGTTCCAACAACTTCTTTTGGTTCTATGTCGGAGAATGATGACAGGTTGCTGACGATTAGAGCTCGTTCACCACATACGATTACCAATTTGTCATTTCTTATGAACTTCAGTTTCTGATGAAGCGTTGAAGTAATTGCCCCAGCCTCATGAATCCATGGGCGACCTAGCAAACAACTGTATTATGCTGGAATGTCCATAACTTGGAAAGTGATTTTGAACGTCTGAGGTCCAATAGTTATAGGAAGATCCACTTCTCCGAAAACTGACTTCCTTGATCCATCAAATGCTTTGACGACGACATGACTTTTTCTTAGAGGGTAATCTTCAAAAGATAATCTTGATAATGTTGATTTAGGCATGACGTTGAGAGAGGATCCATTGTCTATTAGGACTCCTGTGAGTGTATCACCCATGCAGCCAACTGAGATGTGAAGTGGAAGATTGTGGTCCACTCCTTCTTCAGGAAGATCTTCATCACAGAAACTTAGGCTAGTTCCGGCAGAGATGTTGGCAACAATGTTGTTGAATTGGCTTATAGTAACACTTGGTTCTACGAAAGCTTGTTCCAAAACTTTCTGTAGAGCTTCCCTATGAGCTTCAGAACTCAATAGTAGGGAAAGAACAGAAATCCTAGACGGAGTATGTAGTAATTGATCTACAATGTTGTATTCACTCCTCTGGATTAACTTCAAGATCTCATCATTTTCTTTCGCTTGAACAGCATTGGTCGGATGATTGTCTTGCCTATGTGGTACTTCCTCCGAAGATTTCTCCACATTTTCTGTTGTTCTGTTGAAGACTCGTCCACTTCTGGTGACTCGACTAACATCAGCAATGTTGACAACAGACGGTAATGGTATTTCCTTACCATTTTCAATGAATGTAGCGTTGTACTTGTATGGTATAGCCTTGCTGGACTCATACGGTACATGACCTGGTAAGTAGATGACTAGCGGAGCAACTGCTGTCTTCCGGCTGTCATACTTAACTTGCATTGGTTCAACTTGATTAATTTGAGGAGATACGGTAAAGACTTCATCATCTTCTCTGTTGGCAAGAACAGTAATGGTATTGTCATCCATCAGCTTCTGAATGTCGTTGCGAACACGCAAACATCCTCGTGAATTTCTTCGACAGATTTCGCATCTATTGTAAGGATGGAAATCCGTTCCAAAGTAGGCAAGTCCATTTAAAGTTTTGTGGAACCTGACTACCGATCCTTCAAGATCTTCAACTTTGTAGATTTTGTATTCTCCTGGACATCCTTGAACCATGTTGATGTCATGTTCAGTTCTGACTCGGATATGTTGAATCCATCCTAAGTCCATTTGTTCTTGTAATGCAGCTTGAACTACGACACATCCTTGATTATTCTTTGGACAAATTTCACATGTGAAGTAGTTGTGAGGTGGTACATGACCGTACCCAGCTTGTTTAGCGTGCATCTTGACAAGATTTTCCCCTATCTGACGAATGTCGTAGATTTGAATGACGTTGGGGTGTTGATCTATCAGATTTACTGAAGCTTCTTTATGCTGCGGCAAAGGATTTGCTTGGACGTTTGGATTAGTATCTTTGAAGGATAGCATTCCGCTCTTCACTAATCGTTGGACGTCAATCTTGAAAGAGAAACAGTTCTCAATATTGTGACCTAGTGCCCCCTGATGATAGGGACAAGATTGGTCAGCCTTATACCATGGCGAGGAACTGTTTGTAGGATTTGGAGGACTTCTCGTCTGAATGAGTCCTTTTGCCAGTAATGTTGGAAATAATTCTGCATACAGCATTGGTATGGGGTCAAAGGCAGGATACCTTGGAGCCCGATTGTTGTAATTTGGAGGTCGAACCTGCTGCTGAGGTTGCTGCGACCTTTGTTGAATTTGTTGTTGCGAAACCTGAGGTTGATAAGCTGGCGCTGAGTTAACAACCGGAGTTATTGCTTCAACTTGAGGTTGGAATTTCTTCTTGATTTTGTGCAAGACATTGCTGACATCTTGATCCTTTTTCTTCTGGAAAGAACTTCCATACTTCCTTGGACCAACAGAAGATTCTGGTTCTTTGTTCAAGCGACCTTCTCGAACTGCTTCTTCTAAACGTACACCCATGTTTACCATCTCGGTAAAGTCACTTGGTGCACTTGCAACCATTCGTCCGTAGTAAAATGGACTCAAAGTTTTGAGATAGATTTTTGTCATTTCTTTCTCTTCAAGTGGTGGACAAATTTGAGCAACAACTTCACGCCATCTCTGAGCGTATTCCTTGAAGCTTTCTCTATCCTTTTGAGTCATGGCCCGGAGTTGATCTCTGTCGGGAGCCATATCCAGATTGTACTTATACTGTTTGACGAAAGCCTCTCCGAGGTCTCGAAAAGTACGAATCTCTGAACTGTCCAAGTTCATGTACCATTTGAGTGCAGCACCAGTCAGGCTGTCTTGAAAATAATGGATGAGCAATTGTTGATTATCAGTCTGAGTTGACATTCTTCGAGCGTACATCACAAGATGACTTTGTGGGCATGAATTCCCTTTGTACTTCTCAAACTCTGGTACTTTGAATTTGTGAGGAATCTTAACATTTGGAACCAGACAGAGGTCTGCAGCATTCTTTCCAAATAGATCTTGTCCTCGGAGAGTCTTGAGTTCCTTCTGCATTTGCAGAAACTGTTCCTGGAACTCGTCCAATCTTTCATACACGCCAGCACCCTCACTTGGAGCGTGATGATATACTTGTCCGCCCTGCGGGGGAAAAGTTGGCATAATGGGCTGTGGAGAAGCCATGATAGCAGATCTTGGAATCTCAGCATTCTGTTGTGCGAAACCCATTGCCGTTGCTCTTGGAACTTCAATTTCCAGAGGTTTGTAACCCTCCGGTGGACGCATATCCATGGTAACTTTCGGAGCTTCAGAAGCTGGAGGTATGTACCCTTCTGGAGTAAAGTTATACGGCATGCCCCAAGGTCGATCAGGCGGCATGGTATACTGAGGAATAGGAGTAGAAACAATCTCGGAAACCACAGTCCTTTGCGGTTCTTCTGGCGTTGGTCGATTCTGCGCAACTACCAGGGCTTCTACCATACTATTGAGTCTTTCAACAGTACCTTTGAGAGTATTAATCTCTTCTCTGAGTTCTTCATTCTCTTGCTCAAAGTCTTCCATTCTTTTCTTGCGACTTGAACGAGTGTTGTATGGATGAGACAGCTTGAAGGTCTTGGTTTGCCTCCTTCTCCTCCTCTCTTTCTGGAGAAAGGAAAGTGACTATTAGATCCGCGACAATTCTCGTGTCAGTGCGTATGACTAAAGTGATGTATGATATGCAATTAAGTTATTATTTTTCAAGGAAACACCATAATTACGTTATGAAACATCAAACTTTTATTAATTAAGCAAAAATGCCGTTTTTACACACTTTGAAAAGGGAAATACAGAGAAACTGAAAGAAAGGACTCTAAAACTTTGATGATGAGCCGACTTCACGTTCTAACATCTTCTTCTGTTTCTTGAGCTGAGCGTTCTCTGATGTGAGCTGATCGATGATCCAGGAAGCAGGAGGGATATGATGAGAAAGTGACGATTGTGTCACTTGTCGATCGAGTACTTCAAGTAACTCATCCTTCCTTCTTAGGATGTTTTGAATCTCAACATTTTCCTTGTTGACGATTCGATACTTGTTCCTCCAAGCATTCCTTTCTTGGCATACCTTGTTTAATGCCTCTTGCAGTTTTTCAACATCAGTGGAGAAAAGGTAAATTGGTTCCCTTTGGGGAATAGGTTCTTGATGTTGAAATGGCATCCTGAGCTTGAATGCTCTGACGCGTACCCATTGAAGGTAAGGATCCAGGGAGATGCAAAGATGTTTTCTTAACAATCTTCTCCCTTTGCTGTGTACAAGACGCCAGGCTTGGACAATTTCCTTCTTCAGCATGTTGCCATGATCGTCGATGTTCTTGAAGAACAGACCCTCCAATTGAATGTTACTTGGAATGTTTTTCATGGGATAACCGTATTGACGACGGGCTAAAGCTGGATTGTAACTGATTTCTCCCTTAGTTCCAATGAGGGGTATATTGGGAAAACTTCCGCAACTGAAAATGATCTTGGTTTCGTCGTTGTCAGGACTACACCAATCAATGTCTGTATGAGTGAGAGACATGATTTTCTGTGACCAGTAAAGGCCATCCCTCATGTTCCAGAAAGTGCTAGACTTTGGCAGGTGCGAAACGAACCATTCGTATAACAACGGTACGCAGCATGTGATTAATCCACCTCGCTGCAGGTTTCTTGAATGCACAGAGTGATAAGCATCCGCAAGCAAGGTTGGAACTGGATTTCCAATTAAGAAGATCTTAATTGCGTTGATGTCGACGAAATCGTTAATGTTAGGAAACAAAAACAATCCGTAGATAAGCAAAGCCAAGATTTCCTCAAAAGCGCTCATATCTTGGATGCTGACGAAGTACCGAGCTTGGTCAAACAGGAATTTGGAGGGCAATCCTTGAATTCCTCCTCTACTCACCATATGAGTTCTGATGTCGACTACGTTCAAAGGAGTAGTTGCAGCAATGATAATGTCGTCAGGATTCTTTTCCAAACCGGAGTACGGATCTTGCGCGTACACGGGTATTCCAATCAGACGAGAGTACTCCTCTAACGTAGGCATGAGCTGATAATCTGGAAAGGTGAAGCAGTGATACGTTGGATCGTAAAACTGTACCAAGGTGGGAAGGATCCCATCCACCATGTTGGTATTAAGCAAAGGCAGAAGTTTTCCATACTTCTCCTTGAAAGCCTGGGGGTTGACCACCAGTTTTCCGAGCTTTCCCAGTTCCTCGACCTGGGGAATCTTGAAGGTGTATTTCCTAGCTCTCTTTCTTCCATAATCCATGGTATAGATCCTTAAGTCCTTTCTCCGTTTCTCTCTTTCTATGAAGTTCAAAACGCTCGTTATTTAGTTTCCTTGAAAAACGACTCGAAAAAGACTCTTTTTTTGTTTTTAGTTGTTATTAATGAATGATGCATGAATGCATGAATGCACACACAAGAGTTTTAAACAAACATGGCGTTGAAGGGTATAGTGGTCATGAAGTCAAAACGCAAGCCCCGCCCCAATGGTAAACTAAGGATAAGGATTTTTGTACCTGTAGAACGGGTTCTAGGGGTCTCAGAGTTTTTGCTCAACCTTAAAGATACGTTGATTGGTATCTATAAGAGAGTTTCCTCTGAGTGTAGTATCTGCGTGACAATTACTTTCGTAATCACCGCTCTACGTCCTAAAAAAGGCTTTAAGTGGGGTTAATGTGTTTCTAGGTCCTCCTGGTACAAATCAGTCTCGGAATGCAGTGGCGCAGTTAATCACAACCAGCCAGGCAAATCCCAAGAGTAGACTTGGAAACCAAGATTAGAGGGCCTTCACCGGGAAGACATCCTCCATCCTATCTTATGTTGCACTCAAATCCGGGTATAGGATTTCTCACCACAAGGGGGAATCAAGCCCTTTCCCGATACAGAATAAACAAAATAAACAAATATATATGCAACAAACACATGATATGACACAGAGGTTAGGCAGGACCTCTCTTGTTTGAGGGGGAATTTGGCATCCCTAATTCCTCATTGGGGCTGGACCAGCAACAGGTCAACCATTGGTTTGGATGAAAAACCAAGGTTTTTAACACTTATATCCCCAGCAGAGTCGCCATTTTTACTGTGGTGTCGTTTTCTTTTACCTCCCCGTTTCACTTGGGAGGACGGCACGCTAGACCCTTCACGCGAAATTTGGAAGGAGAATGCGCCCGTGGTGGGATGAATTTTGTTTCAGTTCTTCCTACGATATCACACGAACTTTCTTATTTGTCCTACGAGTAGGAAAGGGGAAAAAAGATCTCAACTAAACCCTAGGAGTTTGCTAAGTGTGGGGATTTCACCTAGACTAGAAATTCTGGAGTCCGGGGGGTCGGTTATACATAGGGAAGTGTTTAAACACCCTACATATCTGTAGTACTCTACAGGAACCTTATCTGTGTCATTTGTGTTTGTGTTTATTGCTAATGATTGGGAAAGTTTCTCCTTTGTGTTAGGAGAAGGAGTTGAATTGATTTGAAAAGACAGACAGATAGACAGACTGACTATTTTTGGTATTTTATTAGCTCGCTGAGATTCCTTGTGAACCTCATGCCTACATATCCCTAGTGGAAGTCAGAGCTTAATGTAGTTCGGGGAACTAACGAGGGAAATTAATTGTTTTTGGTGCCTTGCTTGAAGCTCAAGGTTGAAGCTTGGAATTAAATCTCTGTTTACAGTAAAGAGACATGAAATCATCTTTACAGAGAGGTATTTGTACTATTCTACCACAAACATTTTGAAAGAGTGACAGAATAATTGAATTCATTTCATTTAAGAGGGGGACCTTACTTGTGTGTGCAAGTATGCCAGTCAGATGCCTCTTTAAATGAAAGAAAGATGCTCGTCCAAATTAGGGAAAGTTACCACATGTCTGGGTTTTACTGCCAGCTCATGCCTTTCAAAATCCTAAATGGGAGACTTGATTAAAATTGAAATTGAAATGTAATGTTTGTTTGAATGTGGTAGAGTAGTAAAAATATCTCTCTATAGAGATAAGCTATGTCTATCTACTGTATACAAGATTTGACTTTAGCTGGCTTGTATGAGGCCCAAGCTTGAGGCTTTTTGACTGATTAATTAATTATTTGACTCTGGGAGATGACTCCGCTGGGGATTAATTACAGGGTATTTTTGTGTTCTGTACAAAGCCCAGAATTGAGGCTGACTCTACTTAGGGAGACTCTATTTGTGTGCCTTGTACAAATCCCAAGGTTGTGGCTAACTGTTGAGGATAATTGAATGAATGACTCTATTTTATGTGCCTTGTACAAAGCCCAAGGTTGTGGCTGACTCTAGCTAAGGAAAACATTATTTTCTGCCTTGTACAAAGCCCAAGGTTGTGGCGGACTCTTTTTTAAACTGAGTATGGATGACTCTATGGGGAAAAGATCCTAGGTGTTAGGAATCTTTGACACATGAAAATATGGTTTATCTGCCTTGTACAAAGCCCAAGGTTGTGGCTACTGAGTGATGAAGAACTCACTGGGGAGACTCTATTATCTGCCTTGTACAATGCCCAAGGTTGAGGCAGACTCTTGACAGGGGGAGTTTTATTGTTTGGGTGCCTTGTATGAAGCCCAAGGTTGAGGCTAACTGTTTTTGTTGGTTTTGACTCTACTGGAGAGATTTTATTAAAAGACTGTTTTTCTTTGGAAGCTAACCCTTTCCAGGGATTTTGACTCAGCTGGAGAAATTATTTAGTAAAAGACTGACTTTATCATGTTTTTTGGAGGCTGACCCTTTCCAGGGGTTTTGACTCTTTTGGGAAATTATCTCCTAAGAGAAATGAACCTTTGGTTTTTTTGACATTTTTATTATTTGACTTTGGTGGCTAACCCTTTCCAGGGGTTTTTATTGAAATGGAGGTTGATTTTAATTGACTTTGGAGGCTAACCCTTTCCAGGGATTTTTATTGAAATGGAGGTTGATTTTAATTTGACTTTGGAGGCTAACCCTTTCCAGGGGTTTTTTATTGAAATGAAAGAATGTGTGGAAGCTAACCCTTTCCAGGGATTTTTGTTGAAATGAATGGCAGAAAGATTATCTAATGGAGACTTCTTGTTTAAAGCCCAAGATAAAGGCTGACTCAATGCTGAGGATGACCAAAACATGGATCCTAGACTCTACTAAAGAAGATTGATGAAGATAAGGGTGACAGAGACTGTCCATGTCTCTCATTCCAAAAATGTACTCAATGTAGAATTGAGACAAACTTAGCTTGTTTAAAGTCTGGTTTAAATTGAAAGAAACTCACCAGGGTAGGCTAAAAGGTGACTAAAGACCTGTTCCTATGTTTATAAGAAACCTGATGGGTCCTTGTATACAAGCTCAAGAGGAAGCTGGAAATGCTTTTAAGAAGCCTGTGGGTCCTTGTACAAAGCCCAAGAGGAGGCTATTCGAGGGTCCTTGTTATAGCACAAGAGAAAGCTATGTAGTTTTGAACTTATTTTGGCTCTAAGCAAATGGGTAAGAGGTTTCACCGGGAATAATTCCTCTTTGGGTGGATGTGTCCTATTATTTGGATTCTAAGGTTTTTACCAAGATGTTTCACCGGGAATAATTCATCTTGGGGGTTTGAGCTACAGATCTCTAATTAGGAAAGAGCCTTCACCGGGAAGACATTCTCAATCCTAGGTCATATTCCTATAATATATATATAGTTTAACTGTCCTAGGGTTTATACTCAAACGTAGTTCTAAACTAATATATGCACAGTTTATATTTGACAGTAATTTAAATAAAGATTGTAAATTGAAAGCTTGTAAAGCCTAACCTGGATGGAGTGGAGGCCATTGAAGAAGTATGTACAGAGCCTCAACAGTAATTTTGTTGTTTTGTTGATAACAGTTGAGTATATATAATAAACAGTTAATGGTTTTTGAAAACAGAAGAAGTGAAGATGGACAAAGGTCACATAGGTATCTGAAGAGTTTCACCGGGAATAATGCCCTTCAAATACCAGAAGAATGTTTTGAAAACAGAAAGAAGATTTTGAAAATACAGTTTTGAAAACAAGCTAAGAAGAGAAGGTGTTTGGGACTTACACTCTATTAGAGGCCCAGTACTTTATAGTACTGGTTGAAAAGCAATTTGAAAAATGATTTGGAATGATACAAGGTTTTGTTGTTTGAAAACCTTGATCGTTTGATTTATTCGGAGATTGAAAACCGTTTTGAGAATTTGACAAAAGTCAACTTAACTAAGATAAAAATAAAGATTTTTTACTTAATTAAGACCTAAACAATTAGGGTTTTATCATAAACTTTATTTACAAAATGATTAGGTTAAAACAAAGTGAATATATATTTAAAGTATTTAAGAAAAAAACACTTAAAACATACTATTTTAAACCTAATAAAAATATATGAAATAAATAATATTTTTATGATTTTTTTTATTATTCACAAAATAGATATATTAAATGACAAGTGTGTGAAAAATGAAGTGAAAGTAAATTAATTTGATAGGTTAAATAATTGGTTAAAGTTGTGAAGAAATTAAATGGGAAAAAATGGTAAAAAATAGGGTTTTGTCACCAACCAGGTTTGAACCCACGCCCTTTGTATTACCAGCCCAAAACAACACCACTGAGCCAACGCGCGCTTGGTGTCATATGCATGGTTCCATTGCAATTCATATATTACTCAAATGCATAGAAGCGAAAAAAAGAAATAAAATCAAAAGGTCTGGGGCGAGGGGGATTCGAACCCCAGACCTTGGGCACGCGCAACACACAAACACTCTTTACCACTGGGCTATCACGTTTTAGTCGTTAATGAAACAGGTATCAATCAAAATAAAATAAACTTAGACTTGAGTTTGAAAATTGCGCGCCATCACCATCTTCGTCTTCAACCTCAAGCTCTCAAATTTCAAATTTATGAACTTGCTCATCTCTCAACCATTTGCAAAGATGTAAAGACCAAACTTGCTCTAAATTCACTCACGATTCTAAATATGTAACTATCATAAATTTATATCAACTATATCTAACTAATTTACCAGAAATCGTGAAGAACCCTAGAATTTCAAAATCAAATTAAATGACTATACTGAAAGATAAATGAATGGTGATAGAGGGTTTTCAATCCTCTGATGATGCTGAACAAGATAGAATCGAGCTATTTCACAAAGAGTGCTTAAATTAGAGAGGTGAGGTTCAGAAACTTACCTCTGAAAATGGAGGTCGTGAGGATGATAGAGAGCACCTGGGCTTGAATGAATGATCTCAATAGCTTCCCTGAGACTCAATGATACTAACTGGATGCTTATTGGAGCTTGAATCCTCCTGAATTGCTCTATGGACCTCCCTCGATTTCAGCTTCAAGTGAACATGGAGGTTGTTGAATTTGGAGTTACAGATGAGCTGCAGCCATCTGGTTAGCTTCACTATGACCTGAGGAGTGTGCCTGGATGATTGGCTTGGCTCGGAACCTCCTGAATTACTCCATGGACCTCCAAATGCAAATGCTCCAAAGTGAGAGCAACAATGGTGTTCCTCCACTTACAGAAGTGATCCAGGTGCTTGGATCACCTCAAATGACCTCCCTTGAGATGTTAGAATGTTCACTTCTCAAAGATGAGCTCTGGTTTGAAGAAATCGATTCTTCTTGCCAAAGAACTTTGAAAAACAATGAACATGAGAAGAGAAAGAGAAAGCAAGGAATATGGTTGCTTTGGTGTGTTTTTGAATGAGGAATGCCTCTGTATTTATAGGCAAATGGATGCAGATCAATTGGCTGTGGTGAGCTTGCTTAGTGTAGTGAGTTTGGTTTCTTAGCCATGAAGAAATTCAAAGAATCTCCAAAATGCAATGATGCATTTTCGAGCCAGCTCTCCCAACCATTGATCTTGCAGGATCTTAGGGAACATTTCTGATATGTAGCAAGTTTCTATTGGCTTAGGAGAAGATTCCAATTGGTGAATCATTGCTTATCATAAATTCTCAAAAGTAATGATTACATAATCACATGTTCTTGCTTTTGGGAATCTTCTTCAATCTTCATGCCATGTTGAAAATAAATGCATGGTATTGTTTCAGACATGTTATGGGTCGTGTAGCATCCATTGGTGAAGCAAAATGCACAAAATTGCAAAGTTCCAATTTGCACATGACCTATAATTTTACTTCATGAGGCCAACTTTGAACAAGCATAACTCCTAGCTAAAATTGAATTTGGAGAAGGTTGAACACAATTTGGAAAGCCCTAAACATCTACTTTAAATCATTAGTTTATGTCTTCTTCATAATCATTTGGGAAATTTGTGAAAAATGAGCCCAAAGTTGGATGGAAAAAATTTCAAAATTTCCAAAACTTCAAAATTTCCAAAACTTCATAAATGATTGATCTTTTGAAAAAAGTTCCTTTGTAAGATGTTGTTTTATTTTGCAAGATCTACAACTTTCATGTTGGAAGTTTTTTGAGTTGCGTAGGTGAAATTTTGAGTTCTCACCATGCCTTCAAAAACCCTAATTCCCGACTTTTTGCTCCTTGATGAATTTCTTTGAATTTCTTTGGTCAAATGACTTTAATATCCATATATTGATGATATTGATCTTTGAAAGTCATTTTTTGACCAAAAACCTTAAAAGTCAATGATGATCCCACACAGTTGACTTTTCCTGACAAAGTGAATTTTTGGACTTTTGTGTAGAAACAAGATCTTATCCTCAAATGAATGATGTAAATGGATTATATTGAGGTAGTAGAGATTCTTGAATCATGTCTTGAGTTTTGGATCCATGCCCTGATTAAAAGTCAACTATCTTGGTGAATTAGGTCAAAAACCCTAATTGTCGACCAGAGGACAATGATGAGTGTAGACTTTGAATTGAGGTGTAATGTCCAGTGGATCTTTTCATAAGAGTTATTTGAAGATGATTAATGTCTTTGAATGGTTTCCTGGGGCTTTTTAGGGTTTCCCAAAGGTGATCCCTGATTTTAGTCCTTGATAGGCTCCAAACCCTAGTCTATTGATCTGAGTAATCCTGTACTTAGATGACTGGGTGTCTTAATCAATCATAGGTGTAATAATGAGGCTTTTGAGTCTCATGATTGTGTTAGAGACTAATCCCTCTATTGATTGATCCTTTGCCTGAGTTTTCTTGTCTTTGAACACCCTCGATTGAATGTCAGGCTGTTCTGGGTACTTGCTTTGACTTGATGAAAAATCCTGAAGATATGTCATCTAAGGGGGGTCAAAAATTAGGGTATGACAGATGGATTGGGTGAATAATATAACTATTGATGTACTGTTATTTATAATGCAATAATATTTGTTAATTGCGAATGAGACTCACCCTTACACTATATTTTTCAGATTGAGGATAGCGGCTCCGACTCGGTGAGGATTAGCTCATGAGTCGATATGTTGTTTAGCATCGGGTCATGCTCTGATAGGTGTAACGCTGGGGGAAACACTGTTTTTGAGTTTATGATAATAACTCATTTTTGTTTAATTTATTTGAGGATTAATACATCGATGATGTGATGTAATTTGATGATGTTATTCCGCTGTGTCAACATGATATATTATGAATTATGAGTTATAATGAAATGTTCCTTAGTGAATGCATGACATATGACCGATGTTGTTTATTTTATTTATGAATTGTGACACTCTTGTGCATGTTACTATGATTTATGTAATTAATTGCCGCGGGGTTTAGAAGGGTGTTACAATAGTGGTATCAGAGCAGGTCGGTCTGTCCGGCCAATTGTCGAGTCAGTTGAGTTGTGCGAAAGTTGTATATTGTCGGTGTTTTATCCCTTGGTACGCGACATGTGAGTGAATCACTGTCGGTACTTGTTTGTTTTGTTTCATGTGTTGTATTGGAACAAGTGGGGGTGAAGCTTCACTTCTCGGTTATGTTTCAATTGTAAGATGATTGGTGCTATAGGCTGTTGTTGGCAACAGTGCAAGCGTTATTGGAGTTGTTGTTTCCCGAATCAAAGGTGACTTGGAATGAAGACTTGACTGGTAATTAAGTTGGAGCATCTTGAAGGAGGATGATTAGAGGTAATTGATGATTATTTGTGGGAGAGGGAAATTAGAAAGTTGCAAGGTATCAGCTCTGCTGGTGGACTGCGAAGTTGTCAGTTGAGTAGCCTTGTGTCTCGGGAGAGGTTCAATTGCAAGTTGCGAAAAGGATTACAGACGTGATTTTCAGAAATCGCACTTCAGCGATGGGATGTGTTGCTCAAGTTATAAGAATGTTTGGAAGCGAATAGATATGATAAGGGGCTGTTTGGAATGTAATCGAGTCGAAGAGAATGAGTTTTGGAGTGAGATTTTCGTAAGTAAAACGCACGAAAATTGTTGAATAGCTGCAGAACTTCGAAAATTCATAATTGGAGTTCTGGACATCCGATTTGAGTTCCGTTTGAAGCGTCGGAAAGCTAACGAGATGAAATTTGTTATAAAAATGGTTGCAGCAGCTGTAACATGATTAATTGTGACAGGATGATGTTGGAAAGAGGTGAAGTTACGGTTACTCTTGTTCTTAAAACTAGACTTATTGGTACTGCACGGGATGTCAGTGTCAGCGTTGGACGGATTGAAGGAATAATTAGAAGGTTGTTGAGAATTAATTTTAAGAATTGAATATACCATTTAAATAGTTTTGGAGATATCATATAGAGCGCCGCCGCATGGCGTCGGTGTTGCATTTTCGAATAACGATTGGAAAATGTATATCTTGAGTTCCGAGTGTCAGATTAATATGCCGTTTGAACCTTCGAAGAGGAGAGATCATGTTCTACCTTATAAGAGAGTTATAAATACAGTAGGGTGACCCTATAAAGATAATTTTGAAGTCGGTTAAGGAAGCGTGAAACTTGTTGAATAGGAATGCCTACTACCGCGATTGTTTGAAACGAAATTGAGTAGAACATGTTGTTGATGAATAAGTTGATGAGATGTTCGGTAATAAAGATGATTTGGGTACCGATGGATTTTAGTGAAGATTGAATTAGTAGGAAGGGTGAAATAAACTTTGTGAACAGTTGAAGTCGTAATTGTGATGCCAAAGTAACGACATGTATAAAAGAAGAATTGTAGAGAACTTCTGACACCTATTGATGTGAGGAAGACCTTGTTGAGATTCCAAGTAGAATGATATTTGGACGCGAAATATGTCATGGGAATAAGAGTAAAAAACCACGGGTTATGAATGTTGTCGCAGTCTTCTGCTAAGATGAGGATTTTGATTTGGAACGAGATGGATAGTAAGGTACGAGTATATTAGTGATTGTGAAGTTAGAAGTACTTAGCAAGCATGTGACGCTAAGTGACTATGAAGTGGATTGTGTAAAATGTTTGGATGTTGGTGTCTCAACGACAAGATCCAATGAGAGGGAAGTGTGCGAGTTGTGAAGACTCAAAGTGAATTATTGGGCTATGACGATGTGAATGAGTTTGAGTGCAAACTCAAAAATGGACACTATTAGGTAGTAACGATGGTTTATGCTTAAATATGATTTTCAACTAATATTGACAAATTTAAGACTTGATCACCCTAAATCTCTTGTTGGTAGTAGGTGGAATCATATATATGAGATTAGCTTGTTTTGTTACCTTAATGGTATAAGATGTGATGAATACTAAGCCGTGGGAATAATCACTCACTACGTTGTGTGAACTTATGAAGAGGTGAATATGAAAGAGTGCAACATGATGGACAAATGACTTAAGACGGGTAATCAGAGTCGCGCAGCGGAAGTGTGATGTAGAGTAATGTTATGAGTACTATTCGCGGGAAGTAAGGAATTAATATGTCGGAAGCCTACGTAGAGAATATGTATTGATCTATATGTTGGATTTAGAATCTAGTGGATGTAAGGATGCCGTGCCAGAGGATTATAACTCTTTTGAAAAATTCCCGAGATGATGAATATGTTATTACGATTGTACGTAGTTAACGAGTATGTATTCGGCGAAATTAAAATGAAGAGTTGGTGCGATATGATATTGTAATAATTTTGTGCTGTTATTGATGTGATATTGTAAATTCCAGATATAATGAGGAATTACACTCTATGAAGGACGAAGTTGATTTAATTCTTAAAGAAGAGTGGGATTCAGTTTGAGCTATTATGTAAGCAATGGTATATCGATGCTGATGAGTGTGATTATAATTACTTGTGTGCACTCATTTCGATGGTTGGAATGTTTAATAGATGAAGTAAATCAGGAATTTATTTTTGATTACGAGTGAGTATTGATGAGTGGTGGATTAGTATCATGGGTGGTAAAGAATGATTCTTGAACGAATGACTAAAAAGGGCCAGAGTTGGGTATAACTAAGAAGTCTAATTGGTAATGATGACTATAATGAGTTATCAAAATAGTGCAGCAAAAGTGGAATGTAACGTGTTGGATAATTGCTGGTATGACTTGAGAGGAGTCTGATAGTTGAAATTCAATGGTATAGGAATGTTAGTATCGAGTTCCTTGAAGGAAGCAGTTGGTGAAAAGTGTAAGTATTATTTCATCGCACAGATGGAAAGTATGTCTAAGGTTGGTACGTTCGGTAGATGAAATGCTTTACTGCAGTGTTGATCAGGTGTGGTCATACCATGGTTGTGTAATTAGAATACTCAGTTAGTGGGCGTATTGTATGGGTTGTACTTCAATCTTCCATTGTTGTCAATCTTTTGGAGATATAACGAGTGGTACACCTTTGGATGGTCAAATGTGACGTAAGAGTTGAGACATGAATGTATGAAACATGTTTTCTGTTGGTAACATCATATGGATTTTGATGATCGACTGATGGGAATGTTACTTAGGAGCTAGAAAGATAGACGAAGGACTCCTATCTGGAACTTTCTACTGGAAGTATGTTTTCGAGGACGAAAACTCTTTTAGTGGGGGAGAGTTATAACACCCCATATTTTCTAATTTTAATTTAATCGGAAATTAAATTATTATTTAGAATTATTTGGTATTTTGTTGAATTATTGGAGAATTATGGATTAAGGGCCATTGGGCCGGATGGTGAGATTAGTAGAATGGGGGTGCTAAGTGAGTAAGCCCATTACTAATTATTTTATGTTTTCATAAAATAAAGAAAATAAGGAAATAGAGTCAGAACGTGAAAAATGATAAGTGGAAGAGAAGAGCTGAGGAACGTAAAGAGGAACCAAAGAGGAAGAAGACCAATCAAGAATCTTTGGCTAAGGTAAGGGGGGAATCTTCCAATTACCATCTCTTATTGTAATTATGGATTATAGTGCATGTTTGGCTGTGTTGTTGAGTCAATTTGATCATATGTCAGTGTTAGGTTTTGGGATAATTTTAATAGAAGTTGAATAATTGATGAATACCTCTGTGAATTCTATATAGAATTGTATGTTAATTGATGTTTGTGTTGTGGGTATTGTATCAATTGTTGTGTTGTTGTGTTCTTCCATGAACACTGAATCTGATTTATGGGTTTCCAATAATTGGATAGAAAGTTAGGTTTTGATGTGTAAAACTGACATAGGATAATAGATTGATGAAATTGGATGAATACCATATGTTAATGTGTGAAAAGATGGTGTTTTAGACTTAAAATCGTAGCCTGTTATAAGTGAAAACGAGTGGAAAATGGACTGGTGCGAAATTGCATATTTTTGGAGGAATACTGGTGAAATGCGTATGAGAATTGGTGATACGCGTATGGGATGAGGCCATACGCGTATGGGTGTGTCCATACGCGTATGGGAAATTTCAGTGTAAAAATTAGTTCTGTTGATTCGCGTATGGGATGGCTGATACGCGTATGGGTTTGGGCCATACGCGTATGGGAGGTGCCATACTCGTATGGGTTCTGTGTGTAAAAATTATGTTTTGTGATTTTCTTCGAAAGTTCAATGATGCGTAACTTTTGATCCGTAACTCCGTTTTTAGTGCCGTTTCGAGTATGATGAACCTTATGAGATAACCTATGAGTTTAAATGATAAAATGAGCTGTAGCTTTCAATTAATTTTGAATTATGATTTTATTGCTTGATGAATGATGTATTGTACATATATATGATGAGATATGACAATACATGCTATGTTTTAAACATGATTCGTATGATGATCTTGTTTGATTGTGTAATGGAACTCTTGAGATACTTCACATGATGATATGAGTATGATTTGAATACTTTGTTCGTTTGATGGATGATATATTGTTGACATATGTGATGAGATGTGACAATATAAGATGTGTTTGAAAACATAGTTATGTGATAATTATTGAGAATTGTACAATGATGATTGAAATTTTTTGGAAGATGTGATTACATGTATATTCTTACTTTTGATTGATGATGATTAGTGTAATACATGTATGTTCTGTAATGATGGTGATGATGATTGATTTGTGATGAATGATGTTAATGTATATATGAACATGTTTAATAATAATGATGATGATGATGATGAAATGAGTATAGATGATGCTACTCATAGAATGGAGATGATGAAAGTATGTTATATATATGTTTGCATGCATTCATAAGCATTGATGAGGGTTGAATCCTAGATGATGAGAGGATTCAGTGAATGGCAGAATTCCCATTGTGTGGAATTTGTGCTGGCAGGGCCGTATCTGGATGATGATAGATCGGTAGGTGGGTGATTCCCATTGATGATGTTGGTACCACATGCATAGAGTCATTTGCATTCATATGCATGAATTTGATAACATGACTGAATGTATTTCATTGTTACGATTGGTATTGTATGTTTTGTGTGATGATGGATTATCTGAATATAGATGGATTGGGTGAATAATATAACTATTGATGTACTGTTATTTATAATGCAATAATATTTGTTAATTGCGAATGAGACTCACCCTTACACTATATTTTTCAGATTGAGGATAGCGGCTCCGACTCGGTGAGGATTAGCTCATGAGTCGATATGTTGTTTAGCGTCGGGTCATGCTCTGATAGGTGTAACACTGGAGGAAACGCTGTTTTTGAGTTTATGATAATAACTCATTTTTGTTTAATTTATTTGAGGATTAATACATCGATGATGTGATGTAATTTGATGATGTTATTCCGCTGTGTCAACATGATATATTATGAATTATGAGTTATAATGAAATGTTCCTTAGTGAATGCATGACATATGACCGATGTTCTTTATTTTATTTATGAATTGTGACACTCTTGTGCATGTTACTCTGATTTATGTAATTAATTGCCGCGGGGTTTAGAAGGGTGTTACAAAATCTGTCTGACTGATAAAAGGAACGTTAGAAGCTACAAAAGGCAAAGTCAGCAAAAGCAATTGAAGCATGGCTCGAGGTAGTTGACAAAAGAGTGAAACATTAAATGCAGCAATGTACTATTCACGTAAAGCATTAAATGCTACTCAACGGTCACATTCATCACTGCCTATATAAGAGAAGTCCTAATGCTGAAGCAAAAAAAACAACTCTTGCTTGAAGTAACCTTACGCTGCTGTAATACGGTGAACTGACTTTTATTTGAAATGTGCGGATAGCAAGAGTCGCCACCGACTTTTATTTTATCCAATTTTAGAAAAGGCTAAAAGAACAGGAAAAGACCTTTTAAAAAGATTTTGAGTCCGGGGGGTAAGTTATACAAAGGGAAGGTGTAAGGCACCCTTTGCATCCATGGTTATCCATGGGCTCTTAATTGCTTAGCTCACTTTTGTTTGAATTGTTTGAAGACATTTTCGAAGAAGAACTTTAGCTTGTAAATAAGCGTAGTCTTTTTGAATTTTGAAAAAGAGGTGTAAAAAGTAATTTGAATTAGAGCAAGCAATTAATAGCAACTACCCTAAGTTAGAAAATTTGTTTTTTTAGCTTTTCGAGGCGAAAGGGTCTATCCGTACCATAAGAGGGTAGGAAGCCTTTCAACTGGATGTGTAGGGTCATCGAGAGTAATCGTTCGCCATAAGACTGTCCCATGCCATAAAGAGGGCGGGTAGTCTAAGGGAAGGATAGAATAGTCATTTAATATCTTTAGGCATCACGCGAGGATACCTTAGCAATAGGGACGAGGCAACATCGAGGGAGTTTCAATAACTTTGAAGGCAACAGTGCTTTAGGTATCCTCGGAATTGAGGGACTTGACTATTTAATACCATTTAAAGGCAACAGGCAACAGTAATAAGGCAACGGTAAGGCAATAGAAGAGGTTACCCTAAAGGTGTGTGGGTGCAACAATCATGTGGTTCAATTCAGTTATTTACCTTATAATTATAGTTATTTAATTCTGTTAAAGGCTTGCACTCCCTAAGATTACTAACCACGCAGTTAAAATCATACGGAAATTAAAGGCAGAAAAATAAAAATCCTACGCTATTACAATAAACCCCTGCGGGGATGCGGGAATTAAAACAGTAAATAAAAAAAGATAAATAATTAATTTAATTTTTCTAGAGCCTTGATCTTCTTCGAATTCTTGATTGACCCTGAAAATTACAATGAAAATAATAGGGCTAAGTGTAGGAGAAATTCATTAACAGCAGAAGTAAACCCTAACTTTATTTATAAGGCAAAAATTAAAAGTAAAATTATATTTAAATAAAAAAAGGATTAGAACTTAGCTTTTTTATCTGATGGCGCGTGGCTGAAATGATCTTGATTAATCCTGAAAATTGGGCACAAATAAAAGAAATGAAATTGTCAATGCATTAAAGATCCCCAAACCTAATTAATATAACCAGATTAATAGAATAACTAAAGGCAAAGCAATAATACAAGGTAAACAAAAAGTTTTGAAGCGAGGGTAAACCCTGATTTTTAAGGAATGAGGTTTTATGAGAAAAACATTAAGTTAATGGAAGACACCTACCGAACAGTGATTTAAGACATAGTGTAAATTTAATTAACTCATAATTAAATTGTTGCCCTAAAATAATTAAAAAGAAACCTAAAAAAATAATTATTTTTAAAGTTATATGAAAACTCGGGTTTTTGATTAAAACTAATAATTAAAGTGAAATATTATTTTAGGTAATATGTTTTTAGGAAAAAAACATTATTAAGAAAAAGGAAAGAAAAGAAAATAAATAAATAACTAGAAAGAAATTAAGTAATTAAAGCTAAAAAAATAAAGTATGAGATCCTGTATGGAGCGTCCTTGAGGGTTTATGGTGTGCCTGAAGCTTTGTGCTCGTTGGATCTAACTGGGAGATGATCAAATGGCTGGAAGATGAAGGGCGTACAGTGGGCGCACGTCGTTTGAATGCATGGGATCCTTTGAAAAACCTTGGTAAAATATTAATTGTCACCCTAAGGGATCAAACTCAGGTTTTTTAAGCAATTACCAAACGTCATTGCCAGCTGTGCCAAGTAATTCAATTGTTAATACATAATCATTAACAAATAAATATAAAAACAAATACTTAATGGAATAAGTCAAAGAGGAGTGGCGCTTGGGATTCTGTGTAGTTCTTCCCTGGAGGTGCATGGTGTGCAACGTTTTCTGGATTAGTTGGATCTGATTATAGGGACGATCAAATAATGAGGAGAAGAAGTGTATCGTGATCTCCCTAAGGTGGCGCACACAGGATCCTACAGTTTGTCACTTAAAAAAGAAATATTGTGTAGATCAAATAATGAGGAGAAGAAGTGTATCGTGATCTCCCTAAGGTGGCGCACACAGGATCCTACAGTTTGTCACTTAAAAAAGAAATATTGTGTAGATGAGGGATCGAACCCAGGAGCAAGTGGTCTCAATCTCTCTCACCTGCCAATTGTACTGTGAATACTAATTATCATTGAAACTTACATTAAACAATAATAATCATAAAATTGTCAACAAGAGAATTCAAACATAGTCAACAGGTGGGCCCCTTGCGTTGTGTCTGAGCCAATGGCGAAGGGAGAGAGAGAGGTTATCCGTTGACTGGCCACTAAGAACGAGCGAAAGAGCCACACCTGCGTATGGGACATTCAAACCACCGCCAGCGGTGGCTTTCTTCCACCTTCTCCGACGAGATGCGATACCAACACCTGCAAAACAGATCAAAACGCAAAACCAGACGACCCATATATACTAAACAGGATGCTGCGAGTTTAATGCACGTGTTAGTTTGATCTGAAAACCCTCGCAACCATGAAAACGAAGGCACATGACTGTCATACCCTAATTTTTGACCCCCCTGAGATGTTATATCTTCAGGATTTTCATCAGGACAAGACAGGTACCCAGAGCAGTCATTCCTCCATCTGGTATCTAATCGAGGATGCTCAAAGACAAGAAAGCTCAGGCAAAGGATCAATCAATACAAAGATTAGTCTCTAATACAATCATGGGGCTCAAGAACTTCATTCTTCTCATCTATGATTGATTAGACATCCAGTCATCTGAGTACAGGGTTACTCAGATCACCAGACTAGGGTTTTGAGCCTATCAAGGACTGAAATCAGGAATCACATTTGGGAAACCCTAAAAAACCTCAGAGGATCATTCAAAGACATCAATCATCTTCAAATAACTCATATGACAAGATCTACTGGACATCACACTTCAATTCAAAGTCTACAGTCATTATTTTCACATGGTCGACAAATTAGGGTTTTGACCTAATTCACCAAGATAGTTGACTTTTAATCAGGTCATGGATCCAAAACTCAAGACATGATTCAAGAATCTCTACTACCTCAATATAATCCATTTACATCATTCATTTGAGGAGAAGATCCTGTTTCTACACAAAGGCCCAAAATTTCACTTTGTCAGGAAAAGTCAACTGTGAAGGATCATCATTGACTTTTAAGGTTTTTGGTCAAAAAATGACTTTCAAAGATCAATACCATCAATATATGGATGTCAAAGTCATTTGGCCAAAGAAATTCAAAGAAATTCATCAAGGAGCGAAAAGTCGGGAATTAGGGTTTTTGAAGGCATGGTGAGAACTCAAAATTTCACCTACACAACTCAAAAAACTTCCAACATGAAAGTTGTAGATCTTGCAAAATAAAACAACATCTTACAAGGGAACTTTTTTCAAAAGATCAACCATTTATGAAGTTTTGGAAATTTTGAAGTTTAGGTCATAAACACTTAGAAAATTTTCTAAGTGTTTTAACCTAGTTTTCATCCAACTTTGGGCTCATTTTTCACAATTTTCCCAAATGATTCTGAAGAAGACATAAACTAATGATTTGAAGTAGATGTTTAGGGCTTTCCAAATTGTGTTCAACCTTCTCAAAATTCAATTTGAGCTAAGAGTTATGCTTGTTCAAAGTTGGCCTCATGAAGTAAAATTATGGGTCATGTGCAAATTGGAACTTTGCAATTTTGTGCATTTTGCTTCATGGATGGATGCTACACGACCCATAACATGTCTGAAACAATACCATGCATTCATTTTCACCATGGCATGAAGATTGAAGAAGATTCCCAAAAGCAAGAACATGTGATTATGTGATCATTACTTTTGAGAATTTATGATAAGCAATGATTCACCAATTGGAATCTTCTCCTAAGCCAATAGAAACTTGCTACACATCAGAAATGTTCCCTAAGATCCTGCAAGATCAATGGTTGGGAGAGCTGGCTCGAAAATGCATCATTGCATTTTGGAGATTCCTTGAATTACTTCATGGCTAAGAAACCAAATCAACTTCACTAAGGAAGCTCACTCCTCTGCAGCTATACTGATCCATTTGCCTATAAATACAGATGCATTCCTCATTCAAAAACACACCAAAGCAACCATATTCCTTGCTTTCTCTTTCTCTTCTCATGTTCATTGTTTTTCAAAGTTCTTTGGCAAGAAGAATCGTTTTCTTCAAACCAGAGCTTATCTTTGGGAAGTGAGCATTCTAACACCTCAAGGGAGGTCATTTGAGGTGATCCAAGCACCTGGATCACTTCTGTAAGTAGAGGAACACCATTGTTGCTCTCACTTTGGAGCATTTGCAGTTGGAGGTCCATGGAGTGATTCAGGAGGTTTCAAGCCAAGCCAATCATCCAGACACACTCCTCAGGTCATAGTGAAGCTAACCAGATGGCTGCAGCTCATCTGTAACTCAGGATTCAACAACCTCCATGTCCACTTGAAGCTCAAATCGAGGGAGGTCCATAGAACAATTCAGAAGGATTCAGGTACAATAAACATCCAGTTAGCATCATTGAGTCTCAGGGAAGCTATTGAGATCATTCATTCAAGCCCAGGTGCTCTCAATCATCCTCACGACCTCCATTTTCAGAGGTAAGTTTCTGAACTTCACCTCTCTAATTTAAGTACTCTTTGTGAAATAGCTCGATTCTATCTTGTTCAGCATCATCAGAGGATTGAAAACCCTCTATCCTCATCCATTTATCTTTCAGTATAGTCATTTAATTTGATTTTGAAATTTTAGGGTTCTTCACGATTTCTGGTAAATTAGTTAGATGTAGTTAATATTAGTTCATGTTAGTTACATATTTAGAATCGTGAGTGAATTTAGAGCAAGTTTCATGTTTACATCGTGGCAAATGGTTGAGAAACGAGTGAGTTCAGAAATTCAAATTCATGGAGCTTGAGGTTGAAGACGAAGATGGTGGTGGCGCGCAAAATTCAAATCTCAGGGCAAAGTTTATTTTATTTTGAGTGGTATGCGTTTTATAAACGACTGAACAACTTGCCCCAGTGGCCACCTATACGCCTTTAGTCTCATCATGCCACAAGTCTGGGGTTCGAATCCCCCTCGCCCCAGACTTTTTGTGTCTTTTATTTTTTCATGGTTTTACTACTTGTTTGAAAATATAATGAATTGAAGGCAAGTTACTAACACTGAGCGCGCGCTGGCCCAGTGGTTTGGTTTTGGGTATGTGACCTAAAGGGCGTGAGTTCAACCCCTCTAGGTGACAAAATCATATTTTTTATCACTTTTCACACTAAATTTCTTCACAACTTCACACAATTATTTAACCTATCAAATTAAATCATTTTCACTTCATTTTTCACACACTTTTTATTTAACATATCTATTTTGTGAATAATCAAAAAAATCATAAAAATATTATTTATTTCATATATTTTTATTAGGTTTAAAATAGTATGTTTTAGGTGTTTTCTTAAATACCTTAATACATATTTTCACTTTATTTTAACCTAATCATTTTTGTAAATAAATTTTATGATAAAACCCTAATTGTTTAGGTCTTAATTAAGTAAAAATCTTTATTTTTACTTTAATTAAGTTGACTTTTGTCAAATCTCAAAATTGTTTTCAATCTCTGATTAAATCAAATGATTAAGGTTTTCAAACAACAAAACCTCATATCATTCCAAATCATTTTCAAATTTCTGTTATAACCAGTACTGTAAAGTACTGGGCCTCTAATAGAGTGTAAGTCCCAAAAATCTTCTCTTCTTAGCTTGTTTTCAAAACTGTATTTTCAAAATCTTCTTTCTGTTTTCAAAACATTCTTCTGGTATTTGAAGGGCATTATTCCCGGTGAAACTCTTCAGATACCTATGTGACCTTTGTCCATCTTCACTTCTTCTGTTTTCAAAAAAACATTAACTGTTTATCATATATATTCAACTGTTATCAACAAAACAACAAAAATACTGTTGAGGCTCTGTACATACTTCTTCAAAGGCCTCCACTCCATCCAGGTTAGGCTTTACAAGCTTTCAATTTACAGTCTTTATTTAAATTACTGTCAAATATAAATTGTGCATATATATTTGTTTAGAACTACGTTTGAGTGTAAACCCTAGGACAGTTAAAACTATATATATATATATATATTATAGGAATATGGCCTAGGATTGAGAATGTCTTCCCGGTGAAGGCTCTTTCCTAATTAGAGATCTGTAGTTCAAACCCCCAAGATGAATTATTCCCGGTGAAACATCTTGGTAAAAACCTTAGAATCCAAATAATAGGACACATCCACCCAAAGAGGAATTATTCCCGGTGAAACCTCTTACCCATTTGCTTAGAGCCAAAATAAGTTCAAAACCACATAGCTTTCTCTTGTGCTATAACAAGGACCCTCGATTAGCCTTCTCTTGGGCTTTGTACAAGGACCCACAGGCTTCTTAAAAGCATTTCCAGCTTCCTCTTGAGCTTGTATACAAGGACCCATCAGGTTTCTTATAAACATAGGAACAGGTCTTTAGTCACCTTTTAGCCTACCCTGGTGAGTTTCTTCCAATTTAAACTAGACTTTAAACAAGCTAAGTTTGTCTCAATTTTACATTGAGCACACCTTTTGGAATGAGAGACATGGACAGTCTCTGTCACCCTTATCTTCATCAATCCTCCTTAGTAGAGTCTAGGATCCATGTTTTGGTCATCCTCAGCATTGAGTCAGCCTTCATTTTGGACTTTAAACAAGAAGTCTCCACTAGATAATCTTTCTGCCAATCTTTTCATCCTTTAATAATTAATGGAGTGCTACCCAAATCAATCACTTTAAACAAAATCCCTGGAAAGGGTTAGCCTCCAAAGTCAATTAATAAATAAATAAAGATTCATTCTCTTAGGAGATAGTTTCCCCAAAAGAGACAAAACCCCTGGAAAGGGTCAGCCTCCAAAAAAACATGATAAAACCAGTCTTTTAATAGACAAATTCACCAGCTGAGTCAAAATCCCTAGAAAGGGTTAGCTTCCAAAGAAAAACAGTCTTTCAATAAATAAAATCTCCTCAGTAGAGTCAAAACCAATAAAAACAGTTAGCCTCAACCTTGGGCTTCATACAAGGCACCCAAACAATAAAACCCCCCTGTCAAGAGTCTGCCTCAACCTTGGGCATTATACAAGGCAGATAATAGAGTCTCCCCAGTGAGTTCTTCATCATTCAGTAGCCACAACCTTGGGCTTTGTACAAGGTAGATAAACCATATTTTCATGTGTCAAAGATTCCTAATATCTAGGATCTTTTCCCCATAGAGTCATCCATACTCAGTTTAAAAAAGAGTCTGCCACAACCTTGGGCTTTGTACAAGGCAGAAAATAATGTTTTCCTGAGCTAGAGTCAGCCACAACCTTGGGCTTTGTACAAGGCACACAAAAATAGAGTCATAGTCTAAAAAACCAATTTTCTCAGCAGTCAGCCACAACCTTGGGCTTTGTACAAGGCACACAAATAGAGTCTCCTTAAATAGAGTCAGCCTCAATTCTGGGCTTTGTACAGAACACAAAAATACCCTGTAATTAACCCCCAGTGGAGCCATCTCCCAGAGTCAAATAATAATTAATTAATCAATCAAAAAGCCTCAAGCTTGGGCCTCATTCAAGCCAGCTAAAGTCAAAATCTTTTATACAGTAGATAGACATAGCTTATCTCTATAGAGAGATATTTTTACTACTCTACCACATTCAAACAAACAAACATTTCAAATTTCAATTTCAATTTCAATCAAGTCTCCCATTTAGGATTTTGAAAGGCATGAGCTGGCAGTAAAACCCAGACATGTGGTAACTTTCCCTAATTTGGATGAGCATCTTTCTTTCATTTAAGAGGCATTTGACTGGTATACTTGCACATACACAAGTAAGGTCCCCCTCTTGAATGAAATGAATTCAGTTATTCTGTCACTCCTTTAAATGTTTGTGGTAGAATAGTACAAATACCTCTCTGTAGAGATGATTTCATGTCTCTTTACTGTAAACAGAGATTTAATTCCAAGCTTCAACCTTGAGCTTCAAGCAAGGCACCAAAAACATTAATTTCCCTAGTTAGTTCCCCGAACTACATTAGACTCTGACTTCCACTAGGGATATGTAGGCATGAGGTTCACAAGGAATCTCAGCGAGCTAATAAAATACCAAAAATAGTCAGTTTGTTTGTCTGTCTGTCTTTCTTTAATCAATTCAATTCCTTCTCCTAAAACAAAGGAGAAACTTTCCCAATCATTAGCAATAAACACAAACACAAATGACACAGAGAAGGTTCCTGTAGAGTACTACAGATATGTAGGGTGTTTAAACACTTCCCTATGTATAACCGACCCCCCAAACTCTAGAATTTCTAGTCTAGGTGAAATCCCCACACTTAGCAAACTCCTAGGGTTTAGTTGAGATCTTTTTTTCCCTTTCCTATTCGTAGGACAAATAAGAAAGTTCGTGTGATATCGTAGGAAGAACTGAAACAAAATTCATCCCACCACGGGCGCATTCTCCTTCCAAATTTCGCGTGAAGGGTCTAGCGTGCCGTCCTCCCAAGTGAAACGGGGAGGTAAATAAAACGACACCACAGAAAAATGGCGACTCTGTTGGGGATATAAGTGTTAAAAACCTTGGTTTTTCATCCAAACCAATGGTTGACCTGTTGCTGGTCCAGCCCCATTGAGGAATTAGGGATGCCAAATTCCCCCTCAAAACAAGAGAGGTCCTGCCTAACCTCTGTGTCATATCATGTGTTTGCTGCATATATATTTGTTTATTTTGTTTATTCTGTATCGGGAAAGGGCTTGATTCCCCCTTGTGGTGAGAAATCCTATACCCGGATTTGAGTGCAACATAAGATAGGATGGAGGATGTCTTCCCGGTGAAGACCCTCTAATCTTGGTTTCCAAGTCTACTCTTGGGATTTGCCTGGCTGGTTGTGATTAACTGCGCCACTGCATTCCGAGACTGATTTGTACCAGGAGGACCTAGAAACACATTAACCCCACTTAAAGCCTTTTTTAGGACGTAGAGCGGTGATTACGGAAGTAATTGTCACGCAGATACTACACTCAGAGGAAACTCTCTTATAGATACCAGTCAACGTATCTTTAAGGTTGAGCAAAAACTCTGAGACCCCTAGAACCCGTTCTACAGGTACAAAAATCCTTAACCTTAGTTTACCATTGGGGCGGGGTTTGCGTTTTGACTTCATGACCACTATACCCTTCAACGCCATGTTTGTTTTAAAACTCTTGTGTGTGCATTCATGCATTCATGCATCATTCATTAATAACAACTAAAAACAAAAAAAAAAAGAGTCTTTTTCGAGTCGTTTTTCAAGGAAACTAAATAACGAACGTTTTGAACTTCATAGAAAGAGAGAAACGGAGAAAGGACTTAAGGATCTATACCATGGATTATGGAAGAAAGAGAGCTAGGAAATACACCTTCAAGATTCCCCAGGTCGAGGAACTGGGAAAGCTCGGAAAACTGGTGGTCAACCCCAAGGCTTTCAAGGAGAAGTATGGAAAACTTCTGCCTTTGCTCAATACCAACATGGTGGATGGGATCCTTCCCACCTTGGTACAGTTTTACGATCCAACGTATCACTGTTTCACCTTTCCAGATTATCAGCTCATGCCTACGTTGGAAGAGTACTCTCGTCTGATTGGAATACCCGTGTACGCGCAAGATCCGTACTCCGGTTTGGAAAAGAATCCTGACGACATTATCATTGCTGCAACTACTCCTTTGAACGTAGTCGACATCAGAACTCATATGGTGAGTAGAGGAGGAATTCAAGGATTGCCCTCCAAATTCCTGTTTGACCAAGCTCGGTACTTCGTCAGCATCCAAGATATGAGCGCTTTCGAGGAAATTTTGGCTTTGCTTATCTACGGATTGTTTTTGTTTCCTAACATTAACGATTTCGTCGACATCAACGCAATTAAGATCTTCTTGATTGGAAATCCGGTTCCAACCTTGCTTGCGGATGCTTATCACTCTGTGCATTCAAGAAACCTGCAGCGAGGAGGATTAATCACATGCTGCGTACCGTTGTTATACGAATGGTTCGTTTCACACATGCCAAAGTCTAGCACTTTCTGGAATATGAGGGATGGCCTTTACTGGTCACAAAAAATCATGTCTCTCACTCATACAGACATTGATTGGTGTAGTCCTGACAACGACGAAACCAAGATCATCTTCAGTTGCGGAAGTTTTCCCAACGTACCCCTTATTGGAACTAAGGGAGGGATCAGTTACAATCCAGCTTTAGCCCGTCGTCAATACGGCTATCCCATGAAAAATATACCAAGTAACATCCAATTGGAGGGTCTGTTCTTCAAGAACATCGACGATCATGGAAACATGCTGAAGAAGGAAATTGTTCAAGCCTGGCGTCTTGTTCACAGCAAAGGGAGAAGATTGTTAGGAAAACATCTTTGCATCTCCCTGGATCCTTACCTTCAATGGGTACGCGTCAGAGCATTCAAGCTCAGGATGCCATATCAACATCAAGAACCTATTCCCCTAAGGGAACCAATTTACCTTTTCTCCACCGATGTTGAAAAACTGCAAGAGGCATTAAACAAAGTATGCCAAGAAAGGAATGCTTGGAGGAACAAGTATCGAATTGTCAACACGGAAAATGTTGAGATTCAAAGCATCCTAAGAAGGAAGGATGAGTTACTTGAAGTTCTCGATCGACAAGTGACACAATCATCACTTTCTCATCATATCCCTCCTGCTTCCTGGATCATCGATCAGCTCACGTCAGAGAACGCTCAGCTCAAGAAACAAAAGAAGATGTTAGAACGTGAAGTCGGCTTATCATCAAAGTTTTAGAGTCCTTTCTCTCAGTTTCTCTGTATTTCCATTTTCAAAGTGTGTAAAAACGGCATTTTTGCTTAATCAATAAAAGTTTGATGTTTCATAACGTAATTATGGTGTTTCCTTGAAAAATAATAACTTAATTGCATATCATACATCGCTTTAGTCGTACGCACTGACACGAGAATTGTCGCGGATTTAATAGTCACTTTCCTTTCTCCAGAAAGAGAGGAGGAGAAGGAGGTGAACCAAGACTTTCAAGCTGTCTCATCCATACAACACTCGTTCAAGTCTCAAGAAAAGAATGGAAGACTTTGAGCAAGAGAATGAAGAACTCAGAGAAGAGATTAATACTCTCAAAGGTACTGTTGAAAGACTCAATAGTATGGTAGAAGCCCTGGTTGTTGCGCAGAATCGACCAACGCCAGAAGAACCACAAAGGACTGTGGTTTCTGAGATTGTTTCTACTCCTATTCCTCAGTATACCATGCCGCCTGATCGACCTTGGGGCATGCCGTATAACTTTACTCCAGAAGGGTACATACCTCCAGCTTCTGAAGCTCCAAAAGTCACCATGGATATGCGTCCACCAGAGGGTTACAAACCTCTGGAAATTGAAGTTCCAAGAGCAACGGCAATGGGTTTCACACAACAGAACGCTGAGATTCCAAGATCTGCTGTCATGGCTTCTCCACGACCGATTATGCATACTTTTCCCCCGCAGGGTGGACAAGTATATCATCACGCTCCAAGTGAGGATCCTGGCGTGTATGAAAGATTGGACGAATTCCAAGAACAGTTTCTGCAAATGCAGAAGGAACTCAAGACTCTCCGAGGACAAGATCTATTTGGAAAGAATGCTGCAGACCTCTGTCTGGTTCCAAATGTTAAGATCCCTCACAAATTTAAAGTACCAGAGTTCGAGAAGTACAAAGGGAATTCATGCCCACAAAGTCATCTTGTGATGTACGCTCGAAGAATGTCAACTCAGACTGATAATCAACAATTGCTCATTCATTATTTTCAAGACAGCCTGACTGGTGCTGCACTCAAATGGTACATGAACTTGGATAGTTCAGAGATTCGTACTTTTCGAGACCTCGGAGAGGCCTTCGTCAAACAGTATAAGTACAATCTGGATATGGCTCCCGACAGAGATCAACTCCGGGCCATGACTCAAAAGGATAGAGAAAGCTTCAAGGAATACGCTCAGAGATGGCGTGAAGTTGCTGCTCAAATTTGTCCACCACTTGAAGAGAAAGAAATGACAAAAATCTATCTCAAAACTTTGAGTCCATTTTACTACGGACGAATGGTCGCAAGTGCACCAAGTGACTTTACCGAGATGGTAAACATGGGTGTACGTTTAGAAGAAGCGGTTCGGGAAGGTCGCTTGAACAAAGAACCAGAATCTTCTACTGGTCCAAGGAAGTATGGAAGTTCTTTCCAGAAGAAAAAGGATCAAGATGTCAGCAATGTCTTGCACAAAATCAAGAAGAAATTCCAACCTCAAGTTGCAACAATAACTCCGGTTGTTAACTCAGCGCCAGCTTATCAACCTCAGGTTTCGCAACAACAAATGCAACAAAGGTCGCAGCAACCTCAGCAACAGGTTCGACCTCCAAATTACAACAATCGGGCTCCAAGGTATCCTGCCTTTGACCCCATACCAATGCCGTATGCAGAATTGTTTCCAACATTACTGGCAAAAGGACTCATTCAGACAAGGAGTCCTCCAAATCCTACAAACAGTTCCTCACCATGGTATAAGGCTGACCAATCTTGTCCCTATCATCAGGGGGCACCAGGTCACAATATTGAGAACTGTTTCCCTTTTAAGATTGACGTCCAACAATTAGTGAAGAGCGGAATGCTATCCTTCAAAGATACTAATCCAAACGTCCAAGCAAATCCTTTGCCGCAGCATAAAGAAGCTTCAGTAAATCTGATAGATCAACACCCCAACGTCATTCAAATCTACGACATTCGTCAGATAGGGGAAAATCTTGTCAAGATGCACGCTAAACAAGCTGGGTACGGTCATGTACCACCTCACAACTACTTCACATGTGAAATTTGTCCAAAGAATAATCAAGGATGTGCCGTAGTTCAAGCTGCATTACAAGAACAAATGGACTTAGGATGGATTCAACATATCCGAGTCAGAACTCAACATGACATCAACATGGTTCAAGGATGTCCAGGAGAATACAAAATCTACAAAGTTGAAGACCTTAAAGGATCGGTAGTCAGGTTCCATAAAACTTTAAATGGACTTGCCTACTTTGGAACTGATTTCCACGCTTACAGTAGATGCGAAACCTGTCGAAGAAATTCACGAGGATGTTTGCGTGTTCGCAACGACATTCAAAAGCTGATGGATGACAATACCATTACTGTTCTTGCCAACAGAGAAGATGATGAAGTCTTTACTGTATCTCCTCAAATTAATCAAGTTGAACCAATGCAAGTTAAGTATGATAGCAGGAAGACGGCAATTGCGCCACTAGTCATCTACTTACCGGGTCCTGTACCGTATGAGTCCAGCAAGTCTATACCATACAAGTACAACGCTACATTCATTGAAAATGGTAAGGAAATACCATTACCGTCTGTGGTCAACATTGCTGATGTTAGTCGAGTCACCAGAAGTGGACGAGTCTTCAACAGAACAACAGAAAATGTGGAGAAACCTTCGGGGGAAGTACCACATAGGCAAGATAATCATCCGACCAATGCTGTTCAAGCGAAAGAAAATGATGAGATCTTGAAGTTAATCCAGAGGAGCGAATACAACATTGTAGACCAATTACTACATACTCCGTCTAGGATTTCTGTTCTTTCCCTGCTATTGAGTTCTGAAGCTCATAGGGAAGCTCTACAGAAAGTTTTGGAACAAGCTTTTGTAGAACCAAGTGTTACTATAAGCCAATTCAACAACATCGTTGCCATCATCTCCGCCGGAACTAACCTAAGTTTCTGTGACAAAGATCTTCCTGAAGAAGGAGTGGACCACAATCTTTCACTTCACATCTCAGTTGGCTGCATGGGTGATACACTCACAGGAGTCCTAATAGACAATGGATCCTCTCTCAACAACATGCCTAAATCAACATTATCAAGATTATCTTTCGAAGATTACCCATTGAGAAAAAGTCATGTCATCGTCAAAGCATTTGATGGATCAAGAAAGTCAGTTTTCGGAGAAGTGGATCTTCCCATAACTATTGGACCTCAGACGTTCAAAATCACTTTCCAAGTTATGGACATTCCAGCACAATACAGTTGTTTGCTAGGTCGCCCATGGATTCATGAGGCTGGGGCAATTACTTCAACGCTTCATCAGAAACTGAAGTTCATAAGAAATGACAAATTGGTAACCGTATGTGGAGAACGAGCTCTGATCGTCAGCAACCTGTCATCATTCTCCGACATAGAACCAAAAGAAGTTGTTGGAACTAAATTTCAGCACAATACAGTTGTTTGCTAGGTCGCCCATGGATTCATGAGGCTGGGGCAATTACTTCAACGCTTCATCAGAAACTGAAGTTCATAAGAAATGACAAATTGGTAACCGTATGTGGAGAACGAGCTCTGATCGTCAGCAACCTGTCATCATTCTCCGACATAGAACCAAAAGAAGTTGTTGGAACTAAATTTCAAGCACTTTCCTTAGACAAAGGAAAGGAGAAAGCAGCGTCTATCTCTTCATACAAAGATGCAATCCAAGTTGTAAAGGATGGCACTACCAGTGGTTGGGGGCACATTAATATTCCTACCAACAACAAGAATAGAACAGGAGTTGGATTCTTTCCAACATCATCAAAAGCTGTTCCAGGGATTGAGGTAGTTCTCCCTATTCAAGAAACTTTCTGCAGTGGAGGTTTTCTTCAACCTGTTCAACAAACAGTCAATACCATTGGTACGGAAAACACCGATGAAGAGGAATGGTTATCCTATCTTAACAAAGCAGGATATATCTCCCTACCAGAGTCTGAACCACTTTGCTGTTATCCGACTAAAGGATTTGAAAGTAAGACTCAACCAAGCAGTGATGAAGTTACTGACAGCTTCACCACCAGAAGTCATGGTTCATCAGAAGAAGTTCCTCCTATCCCCGAAGAGACTTGGGATACATTAGGAGAACCAAGCGGAAAATTCGATTACATGGTGAAATACTCCGCTCCTGAAAGTTCAAGAATCTCTCTTGAAGACATTGTTCCAACTGGATGGAACATTGACTATGAGTACCTCTCTCAGCCAAAAGAGATGTATAACCCTTGCTATTCATCATCAGCATCTGGTGAAGTCATCATTGAGGATTATATCCCCAAGTCACCTTCCGAGGCTACGGATCTAGAGTTCACATATCTAGTCAATGCCATCTTGGGAGAAGAGCAAGACCAAAATACAGAAGAGGTTGATCTCGAAAGTGTCTCCGACAACGAGTCTCTCCATTCAGAAGATTGGAAGTTTCCTCAAAAGAAAAACTGACATACTCCACTTGGAAATAGGTATGCTCACACCGCTCAGTCTGCTGAAGTAGAAGAAGATCGTCTGAGTGTTGCAAAGACAGTGGTTGGTAAATCAAGACCTACCACAGGCCAGCTTAACCTAAGGTTCCAGATTACTTAGTGCACAATGGGGTTCGCCACTACTGGACAGCTGTTGAAGTTTCAACTGTTGTTCGCACTCCTAAGTAGGAATTTTCACCGTTATTTTGTCCTCTCACCATAGCCCAGGGTGAAGAGATGTTTCATAGGGCTTTGCATTTTACTATTTCTTAGGAAAATGTCCCTCTTTGCTTCGCCCAAAGCAATAGAGTTTTGTTTTATAGGGTCTTTGTTTCAAGAAATGACTGTCCATAAATAAGAATGTCATTCTGTTCCTTCGTTTAGTTTTTCCTTTTCTTTTTTCGGAAATTGGTAATCCTAAAAAACACCCTTAAAAAAACATCAAAAAATTATTAACTGCATACACCGAGTCTTCCCTCGTTGTCTAAATAAAACTTATCACACATATGCAGATTAATCATAAAATACCCCGTTGAAACGTGCGACCGTATGACTTCTCCAAGCTTTGAGTTTCCTGTATTCGAGGCAGAGGAAGAAGAAGACGAAGAAATATCAAAGGAAATTTCACGATTACTTCAACAAAAGGAAGAGGCCATTCAGCCATACACTGAGCCTCTAGAGATCATTAACCTTGGGTCCGATGGAAACAGAAAAGAGGTTAAGATTGGAGCTTCGCTCAGTTCAGAGATCAGAGAGAGTTTGATACAGCTGCTCAAAGAATTCTCAGATGTCTTCGCTTGGTCTTATCAAGATATGCCAGGGTTGGATACCAGTATAGTGGAGCATCACTTGCCGTTAAAAGCAGAATACCCTCCGATCAAGCAAAAATTGAGAAGAACTCATCCGGAGATGGCCATGAAAATCAAAGAGGAAGTTCAAAAGCAGATCAACGCAGGTTTCGTCGTCACTTCAGAAAACCCTCAGTGGTTAGCTAACATTGTTCCCGTTCCTAAGAAAGATGGAAAAGTCCGCATGTCCGTCGACTACAGAGATTTGAACAAAGCTAGCCCTAAGGATGATTTTCCTTTACCACATATTGATATGTTGGTAGACAGTACAGCAAAATCCAAAGTTTTCTCGTTCATGGACGGAGTTTCAGGATACAACCAAATCAAAATGGCACCTGAAGACATGGAAAAAACAGCTTTCATCACCCCCTGGGGCACGTTCTGCTATCGGGTTATGCCTTTTGGACTAAAGAACGCAGGGGCAACTTATCAAAGAGCCATGACTACGCTTTTCCATGATATGATGCATAAAGAAGTGGAAGTCTATGTGGACGACATGATTGCCAAATCAGAAAATGAAGAAGATCACATACAGAATCTGACAAAGTTATTTCAACGCTTACGGAAGTTTCAGCTTCGCCTGAATCCCAACAAGTGCACCTTTGGTGTCTACTCAGGAAAACTCCTTGGTTTCATTGTCAGCAAACGAGGAATTGAAGTAGATCCAGACAAAGTCAAGGCAATTCAAGAAATGCCTTCGCCCAGAACCGAGAAACAAGTTAGAGGATTTCTTGGACGTCTGAATTACATCTCGAGATTCATATATCTCATGACAGCAACTTGCGCTCCTATTTTGAAACTTCTACGGAAAAATCAAAGTTGCGTCTGGACAGACGATTGTCAGAAAGCGTTCGACAGCATTAAGGAATATCTGCTCGAACCACCCATCTTGTCTCCTCCAGTGGAAGGAAGACCTTTGATAATGTACTTAACCGTCTTAGAAGATTCCATGGGTTGTGTCCTTGGACAGCAAGACGAGACAAAGAGAAAAGAGCATGCCATTTACTACCTAAGCAAGAAATTCACTGACTGTGAATCCCGCTACTCCATGCTCGAGAAGTCGTGTTGTGCTTTGGCCTGGGCTGCCAAGCGTCTCCGCCAGTACATGATTCGACATACTACTTGTTTGATCTCTCATATGGATCCAATCAAGTACATCTTTGAGAAGCCTGCCTTAACTGGGAGGATTGCCCGTTGGCAGATGTTATTATCAGAATATGACATTGAGTATCACGCACAGAAAGCCGTGAAAGGAAGCATTCTAGCTGAGCACCTGGCTCACCACCCACTCAATGGTCATGAATCAACCAGTTTCGACTTTCCGGACGAGGACGTCATGTACCTCAAGATGAAAGATTACGATGAGCCGCTACCAGACGAAGGACCTGAGATAGGATCCCAGTGGGGCTTAATCTTTGACGGAGCTGTCAATGCTTATGGACGAGGAATTGGGGCAATCATTGTTACACCTCAGGGTACCCATATTCCATTTACCGCCAGATTAACTTTCAAATGCACAAACAATGAGGCCGAATATGAAGCTTGTATCATGGGTCTCGAAGAAGCCATGGATCTAAGAATCAAACACTTGGATGTATACGGAGATTCTGCTTTGGTCATTAATCAAATCAAAGGAGAATGGGAAACACGCCAACTAGGGCTAATTCCTTACAAAGACTACGCAAGAAGATTGTTACCATTCTTCGACAGGGTAGATTTTCATCACATCCCTCGTGAAGAAAACAACTTGGCTGATGCATTAGCCACACTCTCTTCCATGATTAGGATAAATCATTGGAATGACATTCCTCAGATCGATGTTAGGCGCCTGGATAGGCCCGCTCATGTTTTTACAGTAGAAGCAATCATCGACGACAAACCATGGTATCACGACATCAAGAACTTTCTTCAGAAGCAAGAGTACCCTCTTGGAGCATCAAAGAAAGATAGAAAGACTTTGAGAAAGTTAGCTTGTAGATTCTTCCTGAATGAAGATGTTCTGTACAAGAGAAACTTCGACATGGTTCTGCTCAGATGCGTTGACAGAAAAGAAGCAGAAATACTCATGAAAGAAATACATGAAGGTTCCTTTGGTACTCACACCAATGGGCATACCATGGCAAGGAAAATACTGAGAGCAGGATATTATTGGCTGACAATGGAGTCAGATTGCTACCAGTACGCAAAGAGGTGTCACAAATGCCAGATCTACGCCGATAGAATTCATGTGCCACCATCTCTTCTCAACATACTCTCTTCCCCTTGGCCTTTCTCCATGTGGGGAATCGACATGATTGGAATGATCGAGCCAAAAGCGTCCAACGGACATCGCTTCATCTTGGTAGCCATAAACTATTTCACCAAATGGGTTGAAGCAGCTTCATATGCAAACGTTACAAGACAAGTTGTCGTCAGGTTTATCAAGAATCACATCATCTGTCGCTATGGCATTCCTAGCAAGATAATCACTGACAATGGGTCAAATTTGAATAACAAAATGATGAAGGAGCTTTGTGAAGAATTCAAGATTGAACATCACAACTCATCTCCTTACAGACCAAAGATGAATGGAGTTGTAGAAGCAGCTAACAAAAACATCAAGAAAATCATTCAGAAGATGGTCATCACTTACAAGGATTGGCATGAAATGCTCCTGCATGCTCTTCATGGTTACCGTACATCAGTACGTACTTCGACTGGAGCAACTCCTTTCTCCCTTGTATATGGCATGGAGGCAGTCCTACCTATAGAGGTTGAGATTCCATCAATGAGAGTTTTGATGGAGGCAAAATTAACAGAAGCCGAGTGGTGTCAAAGCAGATTCGATGAATTGAACTTAATCGAAGAAAAGCGCATGACAGCTTTATGCCACGGATAGCTATATCAACAAAGAATGAAGAAAGCTTTCGACAAAAAGGCTCGACCTCGCACAATCAAAGAAGGCGACCTTGTACTCAAAAAGATTCAATCTTTTCTCACAGATTCGAGAGGGAAATGGACTCCCAATTATGACGGCCCCTACGTGGTCAAGAGAGCTTTCTCAGGAGGAGCCTTAATACTCACGACTATGGATGGAGAAGAATTCACCTGTCCTGTAAACGTCGACGCAGTCAAGAAATACTTCGCCTAAATAAACAAAAGAAAAGCTCGCTAAGTTGAAAACTCGCAAAGAGCGACTTAGGCAAAAAAGAGCGTCTCGGTGAATCGAAAACCCGAAAGGGCGATTCAGGCAAAAATTAGAGACATAAAAAAATATATTAATCAATCCCGGTAGACTTAAAACCCGAAAGGGGTAGTTTACGCAAAAGTTAGGGATATATGGCAAGTAACTGTGTTCAGGACAAACTTGATCATCCAAAATCCATAGCGGAGTATTCATCAGCAGTAGGTCATCTTCTACGAAGCACGGATACAACGCAGCTCGGAGTGGAAGGGAGAGATAACGGTCGTCACGTTTCATCGTAGCCCTTTTCCCGAAAATTACCAATTTCCAACTTTGTAAATACTCCATGGAATCAAGCATTTGGCTGATTACCATTCCATATATAATAATTTGAGCCTTGTGCTTTCCTTTGCAATCTAGTCTTATTCAGTTTCTTGAAAGGCATTTTAAGTTTAAACAGTCAATTTCTTGAAACAAATGTTTTCATAAAAATAAAATGAATTTACTTGCAAAAAAATAAAGGTGAAATTTCTTTCTGAGGTTTACAAACAATAGGAAGAATGCAAACAGTTGCTCCGAGAACGGTTGAGACTCCGGGAACCGAGATTTCCCCATGAGATCGCTTTGCGAACATCTCCCGATGACGGATCTTTACTTTAATTCATATTACTCACTTCGGACAGCGAACAACTGATAACCAGATATTCCCAACAGAGTTCGAACTACAAGAAGAGGACATCTTCTACTCCACAAGGATTTCAAGTCGTATCATAGGATTTTACATCCGCGACAATTCTATTCACATTCACTTTGCATTTTATTTGTCATCATATTCATGCATACATTACAATTGCATAGTCAAGTCAGACTTTGATCATGAGAATGCCTGAGTCATCGGGGCATGAACTCAAGTGTCCCCTGCAAGTTCTGGAGAAACTTCTTCCTTCAAGACAACAATCCATGCCGAGGGATTTCCCTAAGCAAGACAACAAATGGTAATCTCTTCCCCAAAGAGATAGTTTGTTCACTTTTGGAATTCCCCAGTCAAGAATCTCCCAGCAGGTTGACAAATGATTCTCCAGCAGAATCAGTGAATGATGGTCTTCATCCAGAAGATAGTTCATGATCACCAGCGGAATCGACAAATGGCAGTCTTTCCCAAAAGAAAAGATAGTTTGTCTGTTAAATACCCAACGGAGTCAGTGAATGGCAGTCTCTTTCAACAGAAGACAGTTCACTTACTTTTTCAAGCAAAAATAACGAATGGCGGCCTTCTTCGTGAAGACGGTTTGTTTCATTTAAAGATTCCCCAAAGTCAGCAAATGGCAGTCTCTTTCAGCAGAAGACAGTTTGCTCATTTTCTATCATAACAAAGTCAGCAAATGGCAGTCTCTTTCAGCAGAAGACAGTTTGCTCACTTTCTTTCATGACAGGGTCGACAAATGGCAGTCTCTTTCAGCAGAAGACAGTTTGTTCCCCTAGCAATTGGCAAATGGCAGTCTTTTCCCAAGAAAAGACAGTTTGTCTGCTATACTCAAGAGATCGACAAATGGAAGTTTCTTCAAACAGTTTGTCTGTTTCTGGGATGTTTAACTCCCCACAGAGTCGATGAATGGCAGTTTTCCTCTTAGGAAAACAGTTCATTGATTCCCTAGGCATCAGTCGACGAATGGCAGTTTTCACCTCGAAAACAGTTCGTCCGCCTTCAAACAAAGTCATTAGCCCCTCAAAAGATCATGAGGCCATATGACATTCTTTCAAAGACGTCAAGTCAAAAGGGAAGATGGTGAAGTTTCTTTACAACCGTCAAATGGCATCTCATCTCCAAGTGCTGATGAGAAGTTTGATGAGGAAACAAACCTTTGAAGTTTCTTTACTACCGTCAAATGGCATCTCATCTCCAAGTGCTGATGAGAAGTTTGATGAGGAAACAAACCTTTGAAGTTTCTTTATTACCGTCAAATGGTATCTTACCTCCAAGTGCTGGTAAGAAGTTTGATGAGGAAACAAACCCTTGAAGTTTCTTTATTACCGTCAAATGGTATCTTACCTCCAAGTGCTGGTAAGAAGTTTGACGAGGAAACAAACCTTTGGAAATTTTCTCTTTATCTGAGATATTGTCCAAACACAACTGGGACCAGTCTCGAGATATGGACATCCGAAACGAGGGGAAGTTGTTTACCTTTCTCTAAGTATCAACACTTAGTTAAAGAAGATGGATTGCGCATCCTACACTGCCATCCATTCACCAGAATCCACATCAAGTATTTCTACAGGAGTTTATCTCCTCATCCCCAGCCGAATGCGACAATGGGATCAAGTCATGCGAAGACTACATCAGTTACAACATCTCAGGAGCGCCCAAAATTCGGGCATTCTTTGATATTTAAGTCTCTTTTACGCAGGAGAGATCGAGATATCAATCTCTCTCCCTCCGGATAAAAGAAACTTAAATAGGGGCATCTGTCATACCCTAATTTTTGACCCCTCTGAGATGACATATCTTCAGGATTTTCATCAGGACAAGACAGGTACCCAGAGCAATCATTCCTCCATCTGGTATCTAATCGAGGATGCTCAAAGACAAGAAAGCTCAGACAAAGGATCAATCAATACAAAGATTAGTCTCTAATACAATCATGGGGCTCAAGAACTTCATTCTTCTCATCTATGATTGATTAGACATCTAGTCATCTGAGTACAGGGTTACTCAGATCACCAGACTAGGGTTTTGAGCCTATCAAGGACTGAAATCAGGAATCACATTTGGGAAACCCTAAAAAACCTCAGAGGATCATTCAAAGACATCAATCATCTTCAAATAACTCATATGACAAGATCTACTGGACATCACACTTCAATTCAAAGTCTACAGTCATTATTTTCAAATGGTCGACAAATTAGGGTTTTGACCTAATTCACCAAGATAGTTGACTTTTAATCAGGGCATGGATCCAAAACTCAAGACATGATTCAAGAATCTCTACTACCTCAATATAATCCATTTACATCATTCATTTGAGGAGAAGATCCTGTTTCTACACAAAGGCCCAAAATTTCACTTTGTCAGGAAAAGTCAACTGTGAAGGATCATCATTGACTTTTAAGGTTTTTGGTCAAAAAATGACTTTCAAAGATCAATACCATCAATATATGGATGTCAAAGTCATTTGGCCAAAGAAATTCAAAGAAATTCATCAAGGAGCGAAAAGTCGGGAATTAGGGTTTTTGAAGGCATGGTGAGAACTCAAAACTTCACCTACACAACTCAAAAAACTTCCAACATGAAAGTTGTAGATCTTGCAAAATAAAACAACATCTTACAAGGGAACTTTTTTCAAAAGATCAACCATTTATGAAGTTTTGGAAATTTTGAAGTTTAGGTCATAAACACTTAGAAAATTTTCTAAGTGTTTTAACCTAGTTTTCATCCAACGTTGGGCTCATTTTTCACAAATTTCCCAAATGATTCTGAAGAAGACATAAACTAATGATTTGAAGTAGATGTTTAGGGCTTTCCAAATTGTGTTCAACCTTCTCAAAATTCAATTTGAGCTAAGAGTTATGCTTGTTCAAAGTTGGCCTCATGAAGTAAAATTATGGGTCATGTGCAAATTGGAACTTTGCAATTTTGTGCATTTTGCTTCATGGATGGATGCTACACGACCCATAACATGTCTGAAACAATACCATGCATTCATTTTCACCATGGCATGAAGATTGAAGAAGATTCCCAAAAGCAAGAACATGTGATTATGTAATCATTACTTTTGAGAATTTATGATAAGCAATGATTCACCAATTGGAATCTTCTCCTAAGCCAATAGAAACTTGCTACACATCAGAAATGTTCCCTAAGATCCTGCAAGATCAATGGTTGGGAGAGCTGGCTCGAAAATGCATCATTGCATTTTGGAGATTCCTTGAATTACTTCATGGCTAAGAAACCAAATCAACTTCACTAAGGAAGCTCACTCCTCTGCAGCTATACTGATCCATTTGCCTATAAATACAGATGCATTCCTCATTCAAAAACACACCAAAGCAACCATATTCCTTGCTTTCTCTTTCTCTTCTCATGTTCATTGTTTTTCAAAGTTCTTTGGCAAGAAGAATCGTTTTCTTCAAACCAGAGCTTATCTTTGGGAAGTGAGCATTCTAACACCTCAAGGGAGGTCATTTGAGGTGATCCAAGCACCTGGATCACTTCTGTAAGTAGAGGAACACCATTGTTGCTCTCACTTTGGAGCATTTGCAGTTGGAGGTCCATGGAGTGATTCAGGAGGTTTCAAGCCAAGCCAATCATCCAGACACACTCCTCAGGTCATAGTGAAGCTAACCAGATGGCTGCAGCTCATCTGTAACTAAGGATTCAACAACCTCCATGTCCACTTGAAGCTCAAATCGAGGGAGGTCCATAGAACAATTCAGAAGGATTCAGGCTACAATAAACATCCAGTTAGCATCATTGAGTCTCAGGAAAGCTATTGAGATCATTCATTCAAGCCCAGGTGCTCTCAATCATCCTCACGACCTCCATTTTCAGAGGTAAGTTTCTGAACTTCACCTCTCTAATTTAAGTACTCTTTGTGAAATAGCTCGATTCTATCTTGTTCAGCATCATCAGAGGATTGAAAACCCTCTATCATCATCCATTTATCTTTCAGTATAGTCATTTAATTTGATTTTGAAATTTTAGGGTTCTTCACGATTTCTGGTAAATTAGTTAGATGTAGTTAATATTAGTTCATGTTAGTTACATATTTAGAATCGTGAGTGAATATAGAGCAAGTTTCATGTTTACATCGTGGCAAATGGTTGAGAAACGAGTGAGTTCAGAAATTCAAATTCATGGAGCTTGAGGTTGAAGACGAAGATGGTGGTGGCGCGCAAAATTCAAATCTCAGGGCAAAGTTTATTTTATTTTGAGTGGTATGCGTTTTATAAACGACTGAACAACTTGCCCCAGTGGCCACCGATACGCCTTTAGTCTCATCATGCCACAAGTCTGGGGTTCGAATCCCCCTCGCCCCAGACTTTTTGTGTCTTTTATTTTTTCATGGTTTTACTACTTGTTTGAAAATATAATGAATTGAAGGCAAGTTACTAACACTGAGCGCGCGCTGGCCCAGTGGTTTGGTTTTGGGTATGTGACCTAAAGGGCGTGAGTTCAACCCCTCTAGGTGACAAAATCATATTTTTTATCACTTTTCACACTAAATTTCTTCACAACTTCACAAAATTATTTAACCTATCAAATTAAATCATTTTCACTTCATTTTTCACACACTTTTTATTTAACATATCTATTTTGTGAATAATCAAAAAAATCATAAAAATATTATTTATTTCATATATTTTTATTAGGTTTAAAATAGTATGTTTTAGGTGTTTTCTTAAATACCTTAATACATATTTTCACTTTATTTTAACCTAATCATTTTTGTAAATAAAGTTTATGATAAAACCCTAATTGTTTAGGTCTTAATTAAGTAAAAATCTTTATTTTTACTTTAATTAAGTTGACTTTTGTCAAATCTCAAAATTGTTTTCAATCTCTGATTAAATCAAATGATTAAGGTTTTCAAACAACAAAACCTCATATCATTCCAAATCATTTTCAAATTTCTGTTATAACCAGTACTGTAAAGTACTGGGCCTCTAATAGAGTGTAAGTCCCAAAAATCTTCTCTTCTTAGCTTGTTTTCAAAACTGTATTTTCAAAATCTTCTTTCTGTTTTCAAAACATTCTTCTGGTATTTGAAGGGCATTATTCCCGGTGAAACTCTTCAGATACCTATGTGACCTTTGTCCATCTTCACTTCTTCTGTTTTCAAAAAAACATTAACTGTTTATCATATATATTCAACTGTTATCAACAAAACAACAAAAATACTGTTGAGGCTCTGTACATACTTCTTCAAAGGCCTCCACTCCATCCAGGTTAGGCTTTACAAGCTTTCAATTTACAGTCTTTATTTAAATTACTGTCAAATATAAACTGTGCATATATATTTGTTTAGAACTACGTTTGAGTGTAAACCCTAGGACAGTTAAAACTATATATATATATATATATATATATATTATAGGAATATGGCCTAGGATTGAGAATGTCTTCCCGGTGAAGGCTCTTTCCTAATTAGAGATTTGTAGTTCAAACCCCCAAGATGAATTATTCCCGGTGAAACATCTTGGTAAAAACCTTAGAATCCAAATAATAGGACACATCCACCCAAAGAGGAATTATTCCCGGTGAAACCTCTTACCCATTTGCTTAGAGCCAAAATAAGTTCAAAACCACATAGCTTTCTCTTGTGCTATAACAAGGACCCTCGATTAGCCTCCTCTTGGGCTTTGTACAAGGACCCACAGGCTTCTTAAAAGCATTTCCAGCTTCCTCTTGAGCTTGTATACAAGGACCCATCAGGTTTCTTATAAACATAGGAACAGGTCTTTAGTCACCTTTTAGCCTACCCTGGTGAGTTTCTTCCAATTTAAACTAGACTTTAAACAAGCTAAGTTTGTCTCAATTTTACATTGAGCACACCTTTTGGAATGAGAGACATGGACAGTCTCTGTCACCCTTATCTTCATCAATCCTCCTTAGTAGAGTCTAGGATCCATGTTTTGGTCATCCTCAGCATTGAGTCAGCCTTCATCTTGGGCTTTAAACAAGAAGTCTCCACTAGATAATCTTTCTGTCAATCTTTTCATCCTTTAATAATTAATAGAGTGCTACCCAAATCAATCACTTTAAACAAAATCCCTGGAAAGGGTTAGCCTCCAAAGTCAATTAATAAATAAATAAAGATTCATTCTCTTAGGAGATAGTTTCCCCAAAAGAGACAAAACCCCTGGAAAGGGTCAGCCTCCAAAAAAACATGATAAAACCAGTCTTTTAATAGACAAATTCACCAGTTGAGTCAAAATCCCTGGAAAGGGTTAGCTTCCAAAGAAAAACAGTCTTTCAATAAATAAAATCTCCTCAGTAGAGTCAAAACCAATAAAAACAGTTAGCCTCAACCTTGGGCTTCATACAAGGCACCCAAACAATAAAACCCCCCTGTCAAGAGTCTGCCTCAACCTTGGGCATTATACAAGGCAGATAATAGAGTCTCCCCAGTGAGTTCTTCATCATTCAGTAGCCACAACCTTGGGCTTTGTACAAGGCAGATAAACCATATTTTCATGTGTCAAAGATTCCTAATATCTAGGATCTTTTCCCCATAGAGTCATCCATACTCAGTTTAAAAAAGAGTCTGCCACAACCTTGGGCTTTGTACAAGGCAGAAAATAATGTTTTCCTTAGCTAGAGTCAGCCACAACCTTGGGCTTTGTACAAGGCACACAGAAATAGAGTCATAGTCTAAAAAACCAATTTTCTCAGCAGTCAGCCACAACCTTGGGCTTTGTACAAGGCACACAAATAGAGTCTCCTTAAATAGAGTCAGCCTCAATTCTGGGCTTTGTACAGAACACAAAAATACCCTGTAATTAACCCCCAGTGGAGCCATCTCCCAGAGTCAAATAATAATTAATTAATCAATCAAAAAGCCTCAAGCTTGGGCCTCATTCAAGCCAGCTAAAGTCAAAATCTTTTATACAGTAGATAGACATAGCTTATCTCTATAGAGAGATATTTTTACTACTCTACCACATTCAAACAAACAAACATTTCAAATTTCAATTTCAATTTCAATCAAGTCTCCCATTTAGGATTTTGAAAGGCATGAGCTGGCAGTAAAACCCAGTCATGTGGTAACTTTCCATAATTTGGATGAGCATCTTTCTTTCAATTAAGAGGCATTTGACTGGTATACTTGCACATACACAAGTAAGGTCCCCCTCTTGAATGAAATGAATTCAGTTATTCTGTCACTCCTTTAAATGTTTGTGGTAGAATAGTACAAATACCTCTCTGTAGAGATGATTTCATGTCTCTTTACTGTAAACAGAGATTTAATTCCAAGCTTCAACCTTGAGCTTCAAGCAAGGCACCAAAAACATTAATTTCCCTAGTTAGTTCCCCGAACTACATTAAGCTCTGACTTCCACTAGGGATATGTAGGCATGAGGTTCACAAGGAATCTCAGCGAGCTAATAAAATACCAAAAATAGTCAGTTTGTTTGTCTGTCTGTCTTTCTTTAATCAATTCAATTCCTTCTCCTAAAACAAAGGAGAAACTTTCCCAATCATTAGCAATAAACACAAACACAAATGACACAGAGAAGGTTCCTGTAGAGTACTACAGATATGTAGGGTGTTTAAACACTTCCCTATGTATAACCGACCCCCCGAACTCCAGAATTTCTAGTCTAGGTGAAATCCCCACACTTAGCAAACTCCTAGGGTTTAGTTGAGATCTTTTTTTCCCTTTCCTATTCGTAGGACAAATAAGAAAGTTCGTGTGATATCGTAGGAAGAACTGAAACAAAATTCATCCCACCACGGGCGCATTCTCCTTCCAAATTTCGCGTGAAGGGTCTAGCGTGCCGTCCTCCCAAGTGAAACGGGGAGGTAAATAAAACGACACCACAATGACCTTGGTGCCCTAACAATGGCAGGTCATGCGTCTGGCCTCTAAATGCCCATGTGATGCTTCGAACCTGTCCTATTTAGCTTCTATAACACAGCTATACGTAAATAACAAATTAGTAATGTGTGGAACCATGGATTCGAAAAGTTAACAACCTTACCTCCGGTGAGAGTCAAACGCTGACTTCTAGGCTTTGGTAGATCTGAGTAGCGATTGGAATGAGTTCCTGGCACCTCTAGGAAGCTAGTAGAATGATTCTTTGGGTTTAAAACTTTCTTGAATGTAAGAACTCGTGTGTCCCAATTTTGGAGAACTTTTGGAAGCCTTAAACCCTACTTTTCATAGCCAAAATTCGTCCCCCCTTATGCTGATGCTGTTAGTTATATATAGGAGAAGGAATTAGGTCAAACATTGGGCTTGGACATCAAGCTATTAGTGAGTTTGAAATTTGAGTCAAAATCATGTGATTTCCTTTCTAATTTTGTCCAATCTTTCCTCAATCTCCTTGAACGAAATTTACCCATATATTTTGATCTTTGAATGATTGATATTGATTGGAAAAATTAATCTTTTGATTAAAACTACTTATCTCATATTTTATTTAAATTATTTAGCATTTAAATGAATAAGATTCAAATAAATAAAATAAAAATCATAAAAATGAAATAAATAGATTTATAGGTCTTAATATGGTCCATGGGTATGTTTGAGATCCAAGAATTAGGTCCAAGATTTCAACATATCAAAATTCTCCATTTTGCGTTAGGCGTAATTTCCCCAAATCGACCAATTTCTGAGCCTCATATTTCCTTCAATATTTGTCATATGAACATGTTATTGGACTTTTTGGAAAGCTCAAGATGTCCTCTACAAGCCACTTTGGAACATATTTATCATTCGGAGACTTTATCTTGATGATATTGCTCTTGACAAAAAACAGTTTTTTACGATCTTCTAGAAGGACCTGTAACGTTTTGGCTTATATCTTCCAAATGAAGCATTTCTGGATTTGGCATGTGAGAGTCAAAGTTGTAGAGAATTCAATTTCCTTCGAATTGAGCTTTGGATGGGAAATTTCTGATGTTCCATGTGGGAGTTATGACCGGTCAAAGTTCAGTTGACTTTTCCTTAAAAACCCTAATTTAAAAACTCAGGTTCTTGATGATTCTGGAGCTTTTCTTAATGAATCATGATCAATTCTTGACCAAATTATGAATTATACTTCATAATGAGGATGTTGACCAAAAATCAGAAGTTTTGACTGTAGTTTGACCATAGTTTGACTTTTTGGTCAAGCAGTCGATCATTGATCTTTTGAGGTGTAGACTAAGCAATCTTGAGAATCAGAGCTTGAAACTTGGCATGAGGATACTTTGAATCATATGAGAGACCATGGAATCCACTTGAGGTATTATAAGTTCAAACTTCTTGATTAAACCATAAACCCTAATTTTGGATCTTGTGTTTAGGAGGAGAGTGAGCTTGCCCTATCTTGAGCAATTGCAAGTCAGGTGAGTAAAAACATCTTGGGATATGACAGGCAAATTTTGGGGTATGACAGCTGCCCCTGTTCAATTTTCTTATATCTGAAGATGTAGAGTGGTTTGTGCGCCAGTCGGAATCTGAAGGTAGAAGAGGATTGAACACTAGAATACCCAGGAATTTGCCCTATCTGAAGTAGGGACTTTTATCGGAGATGGGCTTGAAGATGCCGTCCAGGTGTTTGGCAAAGATGTATGATTGAGATGGGCTTAAAGATGCCATCCATCTTGATAGACTTGAGAGTTAGAATTCGTCGTACGTTAGACCGTATCTGAAGACTATATTTTAGGATGAGCCGTACGTTAGACTGGAGGATGGGTCGTGCGTTAGACTAGATCCAATTTGCATCGATAGATGTCTGGAAAGCCGTGCATTAGACTAATCCGATTTGCATCCGTAGATGTCTAGAGGGTCGTGCGTTAGGCTGAAGGATAAGTCGTGCGTTAGACTAAATCCGAATTGCATCCGTAGATGTCTGGAAAACTGTGCGTTAGGTTGAAGGATGAGTCGTGCGTTAGAATGAATCCAATTTGCATCCGTAGATGTCTAGAGAAACCGTGCGTTAGGTCGGGGTATGAGTCGTGCGTTAGACTATTCTCAATTGCATCCTTAGATGTCTGGAAAACCGTGTGTTAGGTTGATGGATAAGTCGTGCGTTAGACTAATCCCAATTGCATCCTCAGATGTCTGGAAAACTGTGCGTTAGGCTGAAATTTTTTTTGTATTGAGGAATATTTGTTGGAGATGGGCTTAAATATGCCATCCAGATGTCGAGACTGAAGTGTTTGAGAAGTAGTTGTTTGAATGTTGATCGTGTAGTAGATGAATTAGATTTTTGGAGAGTTGGTCGTGTCAGCACCGTTCGTAGTAACTGAATTAGACTTTGGAAGATGATCGTGTCTACACCGTTCGTGATGTAGTAACTGAATTAGACTTTGGAAGATGATCGTGTCTACACCGTTCGTGATGATAGAATTATATCTTTGAAGGTTGACCGTGTCAGCACCGTTCGTAGTAACTGAATTAGATCTTTTTGTCGTGTCAGTACCGTTCGTAATAACTGAATTAGACTTAGGAAATAGTTGATCGTGTCCACATCGTTCGTGATGATGGAATTAGATCTCTTGTCGTGTCAGCACCGTTCTTAGTAACTGAATTAGACTTTAGAAAGAGTTGATCGTGTCCACACCAATCGTGATAATGGAATTAGATCTCTGAGACTTGATCGTGTCAGTACCGTTCGTAGTACCTGAGTTAGATCCTGGAAAGTTGGAGATTTCGTTCATTTGTCTGTACCTGTATTCTGTAAAAGGTAAAGTTAATCTTTATGCAATGTCATGATGCATGTATTATGTGATAAGTTTCTCAAAATAAATGAGAAACTTTGTATGTTATGCATGAGTTCATTATGAGGTAATGCATGCAATGTATGAATATGTTTATGACATATGATATGTGAATATGATTTATGTTGTCTTGATTGAGAAAATAAATCTATTTGTCTTTGATGTCTGATCTTATTTGAAGATGCTCAGCTGAGAATTTATGATTCTTGCTTAGGGATGATTAGTAAATTGATGGACCCTGATTGGGGACAAAAGTATTTGGAAGAGAGCAAAGTGTTGGAGAACCAGCAGTGTTGAAGATGTAAACTTTGTTGGGGAGACATGTCTTTGTCGAGAGCGTTTGAAGATGTCTTCTTAATGATTACTCTGTGGGGATATGATCTTGTGAGTCCAACTCTATGGGGAGACATGGGTGAAAGTTGCCCCCGGTATTATAGTAGCTACCATTCCTTGGATTTGATTAGGACACACCACTAAGTATTGATCTAGATGTCAAACTGGACTTGCCCCTGTTAGTAGGATTTTTGGAAAGATTTGCCTCGCGAGGACTTCATGAGATACGTACTATGGGCGACGTGCCCCTAGTAATCATAAACTTAGGATGATGCCCCTGACTGTTTTGATCCCCCTTGAGAGATTCTCGGAGTATTGACTTGATTGCCCCAGATTGATTGGGAAAACGTGTCGTGCCCCTTGTGTACATAAGAGACGTTGCTTCTCGGGGTAATCTTGTCTATCGGGATGACCTTCAGTCATTAGTTGTACCCTGTGCAAGTTCTTTCTGATGCTAACATTTGAGATTATGTAGCAAAATATGTTTAATAATGAATTCATGAGATGCAATGCATACGTCTGTCTCGAGTCTTTGGAAAACATTAAAACAAAAGATGTAAAAGCGTGATATTTGTAAAAACATGCTATTTGTAACAATGTGATGTTTATAAAAACAGGATATCAATTAAACATTTGTAGTAAACCTTAAGGAGTCTGGATACCTTTTTGGTGACAGTATGCTTTCGAACTAACCCTGCTTCAATTAGGACTTTCAAGGGTTGTAACGTGGCTTGGTTCACGGTTTAAGAAACAAAGGATAATGACTCAAAATTTACTTATACCCATCCCCTTCTTCGTGATGTTCTTCAATCCTAAGCTCAGATAATTCAACTTATGCATTCAGGTTCCAAGAGACTTTTGGATTTGCAACTTTTGATAATGGTGGTGGTTCAGAAGCAAAGAGAACTTTTGAGATGACTTCCACTTCTTCCTTTTGGTAGTCACATTATTGTGTTTTTCAGGAACATGTTGACTTTTCTTTTTTCATTTTTTTTGATATCCCTAACTTTTGCCTGAACTGTCTATTTTGAGATTACAGTCAGCGGGATGCCTTGATTTTTGCCTATGTCTTCTTTTTGACTTAGCAGGCTTTTCTTTGTATGTATTTTTTTGAAAGATATTGACTGCCTTACTTAATGATTGATGAACCATCATTGGCTTTTGATTGACATCTCCAACACTTCTTTGATGTGTGGGGATGAACTCTGGTGGTTGAACCCTTTGTTGAAAAATGTATTGAATGATTCTCTTAAAATAGAATGCACAACCAAATTAACGGAGAACTACCTTGCCCCAGGTTATGATCAAGGGTTTTAGTTAGTACAAGAAAGAAACTTCTACTTCTTAGGCTCAAAGGGGTTGACGAGGGATTAACATCCTTATATCTCCACTGTTTAGGAATTGAAACAATGCCTGTACATTGTCAGCATAGTTTGTTCCAAAGCATACTGTATGAGGTTGCGGTATCGTTTTCGTCATCTTCCCTCAAAAGACTTACAACTTAGTAGGAGTTGAATAAACACAAAACATATGCAAAGTAAAGATATAATTTAAAATGAGTGATAGTGAAATAATTTATTCAAGACAAATATATTCAATGCACTGATGATGATTATTAAAACAGATAATGTCTATCATGAGTCGAATGTTTAAACAAACAGGAAAGAACTTGCAAATGAAAGTAGATCTAATGGTCCAAAAGTTCGTCCGTCGAGACGTCAATCAATCATGTCACGACTAGGCATAGGAGCGGTGTTCACCACAGGGGTTTCAGGAGGGTTGGATTTGATTTCTCCGTCATTGATCAGATCTTGAATCTTATTCTTTAATGTCCAGCAATTGTTTATGTAATGTCCAAGATTGTTGGAAATGGTACGCGCACCTCGCATTGGGTTTATAGTATGTGTTAGAATTTGTTGGCTCGATTGCCCTGAGCGTCTGGATCATATGAGTGAATTGATTGTTGTGACTCAGTTGTTGTGATTCCATTATCGTGACTCAGTTGTCGTGACTTTGTTGTCGTGATTCCATTATCGTGACTCAGTTGTCATGATTCCATTATCGTGACTCAGTTGTCGTGACTTCGTTGTCGTGATTCCATTATCGTGACTCAGTTGTCGTGATTCCATTATCGTGACTCAGTTGTCGTGATTTTGTTGTCGTGACTCAGTTGTCGTGGTCTTTTCTGATTTGAGTGTCATGATTAAATCTTTAATGGTACGCTAACGGTCTACCATCCTTTACACCATAACCAGGATTGTTCGAATAATAAGCGCATCTCGCATTGTAATTGTACCCCAAGAATAGGAGTGCCTTTAATTCTTCTTGCCCCTTGGCCAAGTTAAAGATCATCTCTCGGAATTGGTTGATCTGAGCCTGAAGATTTTTTACTGATTGTTCGAGATCCATTTGTGCTGAAATAAACAGCGAGGAGGTGAGAAACCTGTGGTGGAAACTTGTGATGCAATGTTATGAATGCAGATGCAATATTTTCAAGGATCTCCAGAAATTTAGTTAGCAACGTAAAAAATGATTTGGTCGCTTCTTCGTTTGAAGAACTCTGATTTTTGGATGTTCTTCTATGGGAATCAAGCTCACCATATCCAGTGGGTCATAGCCTCTGATTCGGGAACTTCTGACTTTGAAGGTACATGGCTAGAGGAAAATAAATCCTCTTGCCCCTTAATAGGTACAACGTCTCTGAATTAGGAGACATGTGGCTAGAGGAAAATAAATCCTCTTGCCCCTTGATTAGGAATTCAGTCCTTGATAAGAGCACCTGAAATTGTGCGCAATAAATTCCTAAGATCCTTGAAAGGGTAAGTTAAATCATGTTATGCTTATGATGTCATGATGTCATGCAATGCATCAGACAAAATGTAAGGTAATAAGGACAAGTGAGTCCCACAAAAAAAAACCTGCAACAAAACCAAAGGGTTAGTAGCAAGCACAGACAAGTCACACAAGTGTCTTTAGGTTTAAAGGTTTGCATGAAGTTCGTAGGTAAGTACCCTCCCCATTGACGTTTAGTTGGTTCAACCTGTCCTAGAATAGTAACCGGGTTCTATGGTGCTCATATCCCTGATCTTTCTCGCGGGCATTGTCTCAACATGGCACTCGATCGGCCAGCCAAAAGCATCCCTAGAGTCCAATCTCAATGAGTGTAGCATCGAGTATCAACCGGCTTCAGTCAGGAATCCAAAGCCAGCTATCTCGCTACTTCCTATAGGCCAAAGTCAAGTTCAACTAAGGTTCTAAGGGCGAATTAGTGCTTGTGACACCACGCAGTAGCCAAATGACTCCTCGATCATATTCAAGGGCCATCAGGACAAAACAAAGCGTCGAACTAACGGTGGCCACTGTAATTGCAAGCCTCTCAAGCATAGTTTGTTTTGATGAAGACAATATGGACATCAAGTTTTTATAAAGGATGTGCAAAAAGAATTTCAAGTATCAAGCAAAAATACATCATTTCAAAGTCTTGAAGAAATTATGAAGATTTAAGAATCGAGCTAAAATGTCAAAGGTATAAACAATACTCACTTTGACATATAATTGTTCACAAATATATTTCCATGCATATCATAAACATACTACAAAGTGTCATCCTTCAAAAGTTCATTTAAAACCTTTTTCAAAGTTAAAATTCAAAATAAAGGTTTTAGGAACCGGGTTGTCCCTATGGGGGAACCGGTTCCCAGCATTCTCAGTTTTCAGCATTCTGTGTTTTACTACTAGGAACCGGGTTGTCCCTAGGTGGGAACCGGTTCCTCAGTTCAAAATTTGAATTTTTCTGCTGTAACGTTCAGCAGTAACCGGGTTGTCCTAGGCAGGAACCGGTTCCTACTGAACCAGTGTGTTTTTTCATTGCATGATCTTATTCAAACGAATCCATTTTCTTACCACTTGATCATTGCATTGTTTCATGGAAAAATAACCATTCAAAGAGGTGTTTAACACATTATAAATACTACATATTTCAGAATCATTATTCACCTTCTTCATTAACAATTCATAAACCATATATTCTTCATCTTTCAATATTTCCAAGTGTTCATCAAATCTTATTTTCAAGTGAAACTTTCTATACACATTTTTATTGAGAAATCCATTCAAAGTTTCATGCATACATTGTGAACACTTATAGTCATTTTGAGAATTGTTTATTTGAAGAAGAAGATCAATCCAAGATTGATATTGCTCTACAAACTTCTACTCAAATTATACTTAGAAATTATATCTTATTTTTCAGGATTGTTGAAAATAAGATTGTATTGTTTCCTTACTATCCAGGATTGTTGGAAGTAAGTGGTGTGTTTGAAGAGGATTGTTCTTCATTCACATTAGTGTTGTTTGATCTTAAAGGTGTTAAGAACCTTTGATCACCCTATAGGTTAGATAGTAGGCATAGGCTTGTACAATAATTCTAACTATAGTGAAATCTCTTTCGTGTTTGAAAGGGGACTGGAGTACTCTCGGATTGTGAGGGGAACCAGTATATATCGTTGTGTTCTTTATCTTTCCGTATTTACCGCTTTCATCACCATTACCAAGATAAAGATACAAACCATCAAAAGCCTTCAAACACTTAACCAAAAATAAGTACACGTATTCTAAAAACCGTATAAATCTTTGAAAAACCTAATTCACCCCCCCTCTTAGGCGCACTCTTATACTTACATTTGGCATCAGAGCAAGTTATAGGTAACTTGTTCCTAAAGATCCAGAATGGCTTCCGCAAATCAAAAACCGGTTTTCAAAGATGGTGGTTCTAACAACAAGCCTCCATTGTTTTGTGGTGAATATTTTGACTTTTGGAAAATCCAAATGAAGGCTCATCTAGAAGCACAAGGAGAAGAAGTTTGGGAGGTTGTCCTACAAGGTCCTCATGTTCCTATAACGGTCGTTAATGGTGTTGGATCGGAGAAACCTAAAGCGTCATGGGATGATAATGATAGAAAAAGGGTTCTTGCTGACAAAAAGGCGGTCAATCTTCTTCATGGTGCTCTTAGTATGGATGAATTCTTCCGAGTATCAACATGTACAACATCAAAGGAAATTTGGGATACTCTTGTAGAAACTCATGAAGGTACCGCTGAAGTTAAAAGATCAAGATTGAATACTTTAAGCCAAGAGTACGAACTGTTTAGAATGAAGCCCGGAGAAACTATTCTCGATTTGCAAAAACGATTCGTACATTTGACAAATCACTTGAAGGCACTTGGTAAGACTCTTACTACCGAAGAACTTAATCTTAAAGTGCTCAGATCTTTGACAAGGGAGTGGCAACCAAAAGTGACGGCGATATCCGAAAAGAAGAATTTATCAAAACTTACTTCCGCAACACTATTTGGAAACTTCAAGAATATGAGACAGAACTTGGAAGATTGGAAAAGCATGAGAACTTAGAGAAGAAATCCAAAGGCATTGCATTAAAAGTAGATTCAAAAGAAAGCAAAATGAAAGATGCATCGGATGAAGATGAAAACTTCTTGCTTCTTGTAAAAAGGTTAGGCAAATTTTTTGGTAATAAAAATAATATTGATAATACTAACTATGTCAAAAGAAAGAAATTCTCAAAGCATAAAGATAAAGAAGCATCCACTTCATCACAAGAAGTTACATGCTATGAATGTGGGAGACAAGGACACATAAAGCCGGAATGTCCAAAGCTTTCAAAGAAGGATGGATTCAAAGGCAAAAAGGAGTTCAAAAATAAAAGGGCCTACATAGCATGGGAAGATAATGAAGTAAGTTCCTCATCGGACTCCGATAGTGACGAAAGTGTAAACCTTGCACTAATGGCATCACACCACTTCGACGATGAAGAAGGCGAGGTTAGTTATGATGATTCTCTTTTTGATAATGGTGCGCAAGGTACAATAGAAGAATTATTAAAAGAATGCAAAATTCTCTATAAAACTATCTCATCTCAAAAGAAAATAATATCATCTTTAGAAGAGAAGGTTAAGATAATTGAAGTAGAACATAAAGATGACAAAGAAAAAATGATTAGTGTTCAAGAAGATAATGTTGCATGCAAGAATTGTGAATCACTTTCCTTCCAAATTGTCCAATTAAAACGTGTTTTAGAAAGATATGAAAAAGGGCAAATTGGATTGGAAAATGTTATTAGCACACAAAGATACTCCAATGATAAGAGCGGACTTGGTTTCTCTAAATTTGATAAACCAAGATCCAACAAGACTATCTTTGTCAAGGGTAGTAACCAACCAATTCAAGAGAAAGTGATCAAGCCTAAAGTAATGCAACATTATCCTAAAAGGAAGAACTTTGTTAAGAAGAAATCTTATCCTCCTAGATATAGAAGTAACTTTGAACCTACTTGTTTTTATTGTGGTATTATTGGTCACACACCCAATGCTTGTTATGTAAGGAACTTTAGTGTTCCTAGTGGACATTATGTATGGGTGAAGAAAGGAACTAACTATGATGGACCCAAAGCCACTTGGGTACCTAATAAAACTTAATTTTTTTTGTAGGCATGCTTGAAGACCACTTCAAACCTATGGTATCTAGATAGTGGTTGTTCAAAGCATATGACGGGCGACTTAAACCAATTTTCAGATCTAAGGTTAAAGGCCAAGGGTTTTGTCACTTATGGAGACAACAATAAGGGAAGAATTCTTGGCAAAGGCAAAGTTGGTGCACCACCTTTCACATCCATTGAAGATGTTCTTTATGTTGAAGGACTAAAGCATAATCTTCTAAACATTAGCCAACTTTGTGACAAAGGCTTCAAGATCAAATTCACTAAGGAAGAATGCTTGATCATCGATGAAGTCACCAATGAGGTAAAACTCAAAGGTACAAGAATTAATAACATTTTTATGATTTCTTTAAATGATTTATCTTTGAAAGTAAAATGTCTTTTGGTAAACAATAATGAATCATGGTTATGGCATAAAAGAGCTGCCCATATTCATATGGATCATTTAAATAAATTAACCAAACATGATCTTGTTATTGGCCTACCTAAGATAAAGTTTGTCAAAGATAAATTATGTGATGCATGTCAAAAGGGAAAGCAAACCAAATCATCTTTCAAACCAAAGAATGTGGTGACTACAACAAGACCACTTCAATTGTTGCATATGGATCTATTTGGTCCATCAAGGACAAGAAGCTTCGGAGGTAATGTATACGCTTTAGTTATTGTTGATGATTATTCTAGATATTCTTGGACTTTGTTTCTTGTGCAGAAAAGTGATGCTTTTAGAGCCTTTAAGAAGTATGCAAAACAAATCCAAAATGAAAAGTCATTAAGGATTGTATCCATAAGAAGTGATCATGGTGGAGAGTTTCAAAATGCATCGTTTGAAGAATTTTGTGAAGAACATGGTATCTCTCATAATTTTTCAGCACCAAGAACTCCACAACAAAATGGAGTAGTCGAAAGGAAAAATAGGTTTCTAGTGGAACTTGCAAGAACAATGCTTAGTGATGCAAATCTTCCTAAATATTTTTGGGCGGATGCGGTTAGTACGGCATGTTATGTTGGAAATCGAGTAATCATTAGACCTATCTTAAAGAAGACTCCATATGAACTCTTCAAAGGAAGAAAGCCAAACATTGCTCACTTTCACATTTTTGGATGCAAGTGCTTTGTTCTAAACAATGACAAAGACAATCTTGGTAAGTTTGATGAGAAATCCGACGAAGGTATATTTCTTGGTTATTCTCTTTCTAGTAAAGCATATAGAATTTATAATAAAAGAACTTTAACTATTGAAGAATCCATGCATGTATCTTTTGATGAGACTAACACTTCCAAAGAGGAAATAGTTGCTTGTGATGATGATGATCCTTTAGATTTACCCCCGGAAGAACTTTCAAATGATACAATTGTGAAGGCACCGGAAGAACTTTCAAATGATATAATTGTGAAGGCACCGGAAGTACAACAAGAAAGTGTTCAACAAGAAAGTGTACAACAAGAATCAAACACCAATGATCTACCAAAAGAATGGAGAACTCATAGAGATCATCCTATTGATAAAGTTATTGGTGATATTAGTCAAGGAGTTGCAACAAGATTAAATCTCAAAGATGCTTGCTTACACATGGCTTTTGTTTCTCAAATTGAACCTTCCAAAGTTGATGAAGCCTTAGGAGACGATCAATGGATAAATGCAATGCAAGAAGAATTGAATCAAATCGAGAGAAATCAAGTTTGGGAACTTGTGCCTAGACCAAGTAATAAACACATCATAGGTACTCGATGGGTGTTTAAGAACAAACTTGATGAGAATGGTATAATTGTTCGAAACAAAGCAAGATTGGTGGCCCAAGGTTACAATCAAGAAGAAGGAATCGACTTTGAAGAAACATTTGCTCCGGTTGCAAGGTTAGAAGCTATTCGTCTTTTACTTGCTTATGCATGTTCATTAAATTTTCAGCTTTATCAAATGGACGTCAAGAGCGCATTCTTGAATGGCTACATCAATGAAGAAGTCTATGTCAAACAACCCTCGGGATTTGAAGACTTCAAGAATCCTACACATGTCTTTAAGTTGAGAAAGGCTCTTTATGGCTTAAAGCAAGCACCAAGAGCATGGTATGATAGACTTAGCAATTTTTTGTGTGAAAAGGGTTTCGAAAAGGGTAAGGTTGATAAAACTTTGTTCATTAAGAAAATCAAGAGTAACACTTTATTGGTTCAAGTCTATGTTGATGATATCATTTTTGGATCGATTAACAAAGAAATGTGTGAGGAATTCTCATTGATGATGCAAGGAGAATTCGAGATGTCTATGATGGGAAAGATGAACTACTTTCTTGGACTACAAATTAAGCAACTCAAAGATGGAATCTTTATCAATCAATCCAAATATTGTAAAGAATTATTGAAGAAGTTTGATATGGATAATTGTAAAGCAATGAATACTCCAATGGGCTCCGGTACATATGTTGATCAAGATGAATCCGGTACTCCAATTGATATTACTAAGTATCGAGGTATGATTGGTTCTTTATTATATTTGACGGCAAGCCGTCCTGACATAATGTTTAGTGTTTGTCTTTGTGCTCGCTTCCAAGCAAATCCAAAGGAATCACATCTTATGGCGGTTAAAAGGATCATGAAGTATCTCAAAGGAACAACCAATGTTGGCTTATGGTATCCAAAAGGTAGTGTTTGTAATTTTATTGGTTATTCTGACGCGGATTATGCAGGATGTAAAACTGATCGTAAAAGCACAAGTGGTACTTGTCATATTCTTGGAAATGCATTAGTATCATGGGCTTGTAAAAAGCAAGCATGTGTTGCTCTTAGTACGGCCGAAGCAGAATACATAGCAGCAGGTAGTTGTTGTGCACAAATTCTTTGGCTTAAGCAACAACTTCGTGACTACGAACTTGATCTCGGATGCATTCCTCGTCGATGCGACAATACAAGTGCTATCAATATTACAAAGAATCCAGTCATGCATTCAAGAACCAAACACATAGACATTCGACATCATTTTCTTCGCGATCATGTGCTTAAAGGAGATGTTGAGGTCACTTTTGTAGATACTCATAATCAACTTGCAGATATTTTCACCAAGCCTCCCCCAAAAGAATCATTTTACAAAATTCGACGAGAGCTTGGAATTTTAGATGAAGGTGATGTTTAAAATTCGTTAATCATCATCATAAATCAAAGGTACACATTTCTAACATTTTATGTGATAAAAAATGCTTTATGAATGTTCATATATTATGTCTTGATGAGTATGCATGATATATATGCTTTATATTTCATAAAAATTAAAGTTTTTGAAATTTTCAGTCCAGGAACCGGTTCCCATGTGGGACGAACCGGTTCCCCATAGTAATTTCCAGAGGCGTGTTTTTTTTTTGTGTTTCTCAGGAACCGGTTCCCATGTAGGGACGAACCGGTTCCCACGTACATTTTCCAGCTTTTTGCTTATCATGTTTGACTGTACGTGAAGTTTTGTGTGGTCACTATTGTTTGCCTTATTTCTTATTATTTTTTACTTTAAGTTCAATATATATTATATCATTTCACACCACACATTTATTCTCATTTACTCACTCACATTTACTCTCATTCAACATTCATCTTCATCTTCTTCAAACCTTTCCACCTCCATTGTCAACCCAATTAAAAGTTCCACTATCTCACCATAACTCTCAAAATTAAAACACCCACTACCTCAAAACTCTATATAATCCTCCATTCTTTCACATATCTCACTCAAATCCTTCTCCACTCATCAAATCCGAAAATTCCAACCTAAACCCTAACTCTCAATCATGGCACCTAAAATTTCAAGAAGTGCAAAAGGGAAGAACAAGGTTGGTGAGACAAGTGAAGAACCTCAAGAAACCCAACCAACTATCAAGAGTCGGAGACTCACTTTCAACATTCGTAGTCGGAAACTCCTTCCGGCAAAATACGGTAAACTCCCCGATTTCCCTAATCACAGCTTCAATTTTCCGGCTAGACTAGCTAATGCAGGGGTCGCTAATTTTGTGCTTGACCATGGTGATTATTACCCGGATTTGGTTAGAGAGTTTTATCATAATCTTAGGATAGTGACCGATGAATTTGATGATTTCACATTATTGTCAAAAGTTTCAAATAAAGATATATGCTTAGATGTTGAGGAATTTGGAAGAGTGTTAGGAATTCCATCTCAAGGCTTAGTGCTCCTTCAAGGTAACATACCGGAGGATTGGCAACCATATAGTAAGATTGATGTCTTTGTGGATATGTGCCGACCAACTCAACGCGACACAGTTCGCCAACAGCTTGCTAACAAATTTAACATGTTCGGTTCAAGTCTATCGGTAAGTGATAGGATGCTTCATCTTATCATTACTTATGTTTTGTTTCCAAAGAACTCTAACCAATCCAGGATAAATGAGTTTGAATTGATGGTCTTACATGCTCTAAGACGTGGCATTGAAGTCAATTGGGCTCTTTCAATTATGCGCCACATGCAGCTTATGGCTTCCCTTATAGGAGGCTTACCTTATGCAAGGGCCATCTCTCATATTATTCGGAATGCTGGTGTTCTCCTACAAAGGGAACCAAAGAAAAATGGATGAACAAGAGTGTGCTATCACCACCGCTACCGCTCTTAAAAATACAGGAATAGTTACGGATCGTGAAGGTAGATTCGTTTACAAAGTTGATTTTGAGCCAACCGTGCCACAAGTTCCTCAACCTCTTGAAGGTGGATACACAATGGATATGATGTTTGCCAAGCTTTGTTCTATTCAAACATCTATTGATAACAACAAGCGGGAGAATAACTATGAGCATAACCTTATGAGAAGACAAATGCGGGAAATTCAACGGACTCAAAGGCGTATCTTGGCTCATTATGAGGGAGAGGAAGGAAGTGAAGAAGAAGATGAACAAGAGGATGATGATGAAGAGCAAATGGATGAAAGTGACTAAATTATGTGCTTTAATTTCTATGTTATGTTTTCTTTCTATTATTAGTTTTTATTTATATTTTTCTAGACATTGTTCTATTTATGTTTTGTGATGTTTAGGATCATTTATTTAAGTTTTATGTTGTAATCGTGAAGTTTAAATATGTTATGTTTGTAGTGTTTTTAATTTGTGTTATCTTTGTGTTATGTTTAGATTTTATATCAATTTTCTCTTTTTCCCCATCCTTTTTGATAATAACAAAGGGGGAGAAGAATATGCATGTGTTTTTGTTGTTGTTTTGTTTCAAAGAAAAATGCAGGCCATTGTTAAAATTATCAAATGAAACTCATCACCATAAATCAAGGAATCATGGATTTAGGGGGAGTCTCTAACATAGGGGGAGCCTTGCATTGTTCTACATAATTTCAAAAGCACAAAACAACTCTTTTCAAAACTTTTTCAAGACTTGGTTGTCATCATCAAAAAGGGGGAGAATGTAATTGCAAGCCTCTCAAGCATAGTTTGTTTTGATGAAGACAATATGGACATCAAGTTTTTATAAAGGATGTTCAAAAAGAATTTCAAGTATCAAGCAAAAATACATCATTTCAAAGTCTTGAAGAAATTATGAAGATTCAAGAATCGAGCTAAAATGTCAAAGGTATAAACAATACTCACTTTGACATATAATTGTTCACAAATATATTTCCATGCATATCATAAACATACTACAAAGTGTCATCCTTCAAAAGTTCATTTAAAACCTTTTTCAAAGTTAAAATTCAAAATAAAGGTTTTAGGAACCGGGTTGTCCCTATGGGGGAACCGGTTCCCAGCATTCTCAGTTTTCAGCATTATGTGTTTTACTACTAGGAACCGGGTTGTCCCTAGGTGGGAACCGGTTCCTCAGTTCAAAATTTGAATTTTTCTGCTGTAACGTTCAGCAGGAACCGGGTTGTCCTAGGCAGGAACCGGTTCCTCCTGAACCAGTGTGTTTTTTCATTGCATGATCTTATTCAAACGAATCCATTTTCTTACCACTTGATCATTGCATTGTTTCATGGAAAAATAACCATTCAAAGAGGTGTTTAACACATTATAAATACTACATATTTCAGAATCATTATTCACCTTCTTCATTAACAATTCATAAACCATATATTCTTCATCTTTCAATATTTCCAAGTGTTCATCAAATCTTATTTTCAAGTGAAACTTTCTATACACATTTTCATTGAGAAATCCATTCAAAGTTTCATGCATACATTGTGAACACTTATATTCATTTTGAGAATTGTTTATTTGAAGAAAAAGAAGATCAATCCAAGATTGATATTGCTCTACAAACTTCTACTCAAATTATACTTAGAAATTATATCTTATTTTTCAGGATTGTTGAAAATAAGATTGTATTGTTTCCTTACTATCCAGGATTGTTGGAAGTAAGTGGTGTGTTTGAAGAGGATTGTTCTTCATTCACATTAGTGTTGTTTGATCTTAAAGGTGTTAAGAACCTTTGATCACCCTATAGGTTAGATAGTAGGCATAGGCTTGTACAATAATTCTAACTATAGTGAAATCTCTTTCGTGTTTGAAAGGGGACTGGAGTACTCTCGGATTGTGAGGGGAACCAGTATATATCGTTGTGTTCTTTATCTTTCCGTATTTACCGCTTTCATCACCATTACCAAGATAAAGATACAAACCATCAAAAGCCTTCAAACACTTAACCAAAAATAAGTACAAGTATTCTAAAAACCGTATAAATCTTTGAAAAACCTAATTCACCCCCCCTCTTAGGCGCACTCTTATACTTACAGCCACCAGTTCAACCATAACGATACATGTCGTACAGCCTCCCTGGTCTCATGCCACATACCTAAGGTACACTAGATCCGAGTGTAGGATCTTTCACACAACAGAATACCCAAAACAGCCTTGAAAAGTAAAGCAAGCAAAGCAAACATTAAGTGATCCTAAACTTTAAGGTAACCCCTCTTTTAATCGAAAGCATCCCCAGCAGAGTCGCCAGTTCTGTAATACGGTGAACTGACTTTTATTTGAAATGTGCGGATAGCAAGAGTCGCCACCGACTTTTATTTTATCCAATTTTAGGAAAGGCTAAAAGAACAGGAAAAGACCTTTTAAAAAGTTTTTGAGTTCGGGGGGTAAGTTATACAAAGGGAAGGTGTAAGGCACCCTTTGCATCCATGGTTATCCATGGGCTCTTAATTGCTTAGCTCACTTTTGTTTGAAATGTTTGAATTGTTTGAAGAGATTTTCGAAGAAGAACTTTAGCTTGTAAATAAGCGTAGTCTTTTTGAATTTTGAAAAAAGAGGTGTAAAAAGTAATTTGAATTAGAGCAAGCAATTAATAGCAACTACCCTAAGTTAGAAAATTTGTTCTTTTAGCTTTTCGAGGCGAAAGGGTCTATCCGTACCATAAGAGGGTAGGAAGCCTTTCAATTGGATGTGAAGGGTCATCGAGAGTAATCGTTCGCCATAAGACTGTCCCATGCCATAAAGAGGGCAGGTAGTCTAAGGGAAGGATAGAATTGTCATTTAATATCTTTAGGCATCACGCGAGGATACCTTAGCAATAGGGACGAGGCAACATCGAGGGAGTTTCAATAACTTTGAAGGCAACAGTGCTTTAGGTATCCTTGGAATCGAGGGACTTGACTATTTAATACCATTTAGAGGCAACAGGCAACAGTAATAAGGCAACGGTAAGGCAACAGAAGAGGTTACCCTAAAGGTGTGTGGGTGCAACAATCATGTGGTTCAATTCAGTTATTTACCTTATAATTATATTTATTTAATTCTGTTAAAGGCTTGCACTCCCTAAGATTACTAACCACGCAGTTAAAATCATACAGAAATTAAAGGCAGAAAAATAAAAATCCTACGCTATTACAATAAACACCTGCAGGGATGGGGGAATTAAAACAGAAAATAAAAAAGATAAATAATTAATTTAATTTTTCTCGAGCCTTGATCTTCTTCGAATTCTTGATTGACCCTGAAAATTGCAATGAAAATAATAGGGCTAAGTGTAGGAGAAATTCATTAACAGCAGAAGTAAACCCTAACTTTATTTATAAGGCAAAAATTAAAAGTAAAATTATATTTAAATAAAAAAAGGATTAGAACTTAGCTTTTTTATCTGATGGCGCGTGGCTGATGGCGCGTGGCTGAAAGGATCTTGATTAATCCTGAAAATTGGGCACAAATAAAAGAAATGAAATTGTCAATGCATTAAAGATCCCCAGACCTAATTAATATAACCAGATTAATAGAATAACTAAAGGCAAAGCAATAATACAAGGTAAACAAAAAGTTTTGAAGTGAGGGTAAACCCTGATTTTTAAGGAATGAGGTTTTATGAGAAAAACATTAAGTTAATGGACGACACCTACCTAACAGTGATTTAAGACATAGTGTAAATTTAATTAACTCATAATTAAATTGTTGCCCTAAAATAATTAAAAAGAAACCTAAAAAAATAATTATTTTTAAATAAGAAAACCCGGGTTTTTGATTAAAATTAATAATTAAAGTGAAATATTATTTTAGTTAATATGTTTTTAGGAAAAAAACATTATTAAGAAAAAGGAAAGAAAAGAAAATAAATAAATAACTAGAAAGAAATTAAGTAATTAAAGCTAAAAAAATAAAGTATGAGATCCTGTATGGAGCGTCCTTGAGGGTCTATGGTGTGCCTGAAGCTTTGTGCTCGTTGGATCTGACTGGGAGATGATCAAATGGCTGGAAGATGAAGGGCGTACACTGGGCGCACGTCGTTTGAATGCATGGGATCCTTTGAAAAACCTTGGTAAAATATTAATTGTCACCCTAAGGGATCGAACTCAGGTTTTTTAAGCAATTACCAAACGTCATTGCCAGCTGTGCCAAGTAACTCAATTGTTAATACATAATCATTAACAAATAAATATAAAAACAAATACTTAATGGAATAAGTCAAAGAGGAGTGGCGCTTGGGATTCTGTGTAGTTCTTCCCTAGAGATGCATGGTGTGCAACATTTTCTGGATTAGTTGGATCTGATTATAGGGACGATCAAATGATGAGGAGAAGAAGCGTATCGTGATCTCCCTAAGGTGGCGCACACAGGATCCTGCAGTTTGTCACTTAAAAAAGAAATATTGTGTACATGAGGGATCGAGCCCAGGAGCTAGTGGTTTCAATCTCTCTCACCTGCCAATTGTACTGTGAATACTAATTATCATTGAAACTTACATTAAACAATAATAATCATAAAATTGTCAACAAGAGAATTCAAACATAGTCAACAGGTGGGCCCCGTGCGTTGTGTCTGAGCCAATGGCGAAGGGAGAGAGAGAGGTTATCCGTTGACTGGCCACTAAGAACGAGCGAAAGAGCCACACCTGCGTAAGGGACATTCAAGCCACCGCCAGCGATGGCTTTCTTCCACCTTCTCTGACGAGATGCGATACCAACACCTGCAAAACAGATCAAAACGCAAAACCAGACGACCCATATATACTAAACAGGATGCTGCGAGTTTAATGAACGTGTTAGTTTTGTAACACCCTTCTAAACCCCCGCGGAAATATAATATAATCAGAGTAATAACCCATCAAGGATGCTACAATTATTAAAATAAATAAAAACATTAAGTCGATTGTCATGCTTTATTAGAAATTAACCAATATCAAACATGTATTTAGCACAGCGGAACTTAATTCAACAGTATTAAGAAACATCTCCACACAAATACTGAATACATCAATCCATAGCCAAAATGGCAACAATGTATAAAAAGTAACCCTAAGACTAATTGATCCCAGTGTTACAATCAGAGCATGACTCGACACGAACTACGGGCTAGCCTACAAGCTATCTTCACCCAATCAAGACGCCGCTACATCCTTAATCTGAATTCATCAAAGTAAGGGTGAGTTTCATTCGAATTAATAACCATTATACAATCATAAGCAATAAAATCTCATAGCAATTATCATCCATCCAACATACATGTATTCGGCATTATTACAACAAGCAAACATCAATTCAACAAAATTGGCCATCGGCCCACAACTCATCATTCCATCAAAATCAAGTTACATTAACAATAACTCCTCAATACATCAATCATATAAACACACCAAGGCATAACACTGAATTTCATCCAATCATGTTATAAACAATGCATATGATTAAACTGACACTATGCATGTGGTACCATACATGGGATACACCCATCCAACTGATCTTTTTCATCACCGAGATACAGTTTAACCAGCACAAATTCCACACAATGGGAATTATGCCCACCATTTTGATCCATTTCATCACCAGGATCCATCACCAAAAATGTATGCCAATGAATGCAACATATAACATGCTTACAACATCACCAATCCGATGTAACACATCGTTTCATTATCATCACCAAATCATCACCGATAAGCATGTATATATTCTTAGCATTCATACAAACATATCACACGCATACACGAAAATCATCACCTAATAAATAACATAATCACAAATAAACAACTTGGTCTTTACGTCCATACCACCTATTCATCATATAGGCCATTAACTCAGCTTCATAATGCTCAAAACGGCGCATAAGTTGGATACTCTGATCAAAAGTTATGGGATTTTGAAAATAAAACATTTTGTAGAAAAGTGCAGCAGAACCCGGGTTGTCCCTACGTGGGAACCGGTTCCTGGCTGCTTCCAAAATCACGCCTCTGGTTTTTACTATGGGGAACCGGGTTGTCCCTATATGGGAACCGGTTCCCAGCAACCCAGAATCCACATCTCTCTGTTTTATAAGGGGGAACCGGTTCGTCCCACATGGTAACCGGTTCCTACGTACCTGCACAGCCAATTTCACCATTTTGACAGCATCTACCCTATCCCATTTCCCCAATTTCAGGTACATACGAACATAGCACACAAAAACCATCAATTTTCACATCATAACATATTTCAGACAAATTTTATACAAGTATTAACAACATATATCATGAGTATTATCAAGATCATGTTAATTCATACAATTTCATCAAAACCTAACAAAATCCCCAAACCTGACACGTACGATTGAAATAGACAACAATCCTAATCAATCCTACTACCTACAATCGCATAAGGATTACTAACCCGAAGAATCCCCCCTTACCTCAGAGTCGAATCTTCGAAGGTCTTCTTCCCCTTTGGCTCTTCTCTCTTTCACGTGTTCTCCCTTTCTCAGAGTCTGTCTCTTTTTCTTCTCCTCTTCTTTTCCCAATTCCTTTTATTTTATAAAAAATCAAATAAAATATTATAATGGGCTTGCTTAGCTAACACCCCCTTTCTGCTAACCACCACTCTAGGCCCAATGCCAATATTTCATCATTTTCCAAATAATTCCCAAAAATTATTAATTCTAATAATTTAATTAAAAATAATAATTAAATTAATAAACAAGAATTAACGGGGTGTTACAACTCTCCCCCACTAAAAGAGTTTTCGTCCTCGAAAACATACTTCAAGTGAAAAGTCCCAGATAACAGTACTTCATTTGACTCTCCCATTCTCCGTTAACACCTTCTTAGTCGAGTCTCAAAATTCATCTGACATAACCAACATAAGCATATCTCATGCATTTAATCTCAGTTCTTACGATGCATTTGACCATCCCCAGGTGTACCACTAGCTATAACTCCAACAGTTAACAACAATGAAACTTCGAGGTGCGATCCATACAATACGTTTAATAACCGAATAATACAATTACACAATCCATGGTATGATCGCAACTGATCAACACTGTAGTAATGGATTCCATTTACCCACGTACCAACCTTAGGCACACTCTTCCAATTGAGCGATAAAGTAATACTTACACTTACTCAAAGCAAATTCCCGCGTTACTTCATCTATTAAAAACATTCCCACTATCGGGACAAGCACACATCAGTAGTTATAATTACATAGCTCATCATCCTCAATATACCATTGCTTACAAGATAGCTCAACTGAGTCCCACTCCCCACTAAGAATCAAATTAACTTCGTCCTTCGCAGAGTATAATTCCTCATTATATTTAGAAATCTACATAACACCTTACGACATTACAAAATTATTATAGCATCGTGTAGTATCAACTCTTCGTCTTAACTTCTCTGAATATATTAACTCTTCATCTTAACTTCTCCGACTACATACTCGTTAACTACGTACAACCATAACAACATATTCATCATCTCGGCAATTATTCAAAAGGGTCCGAATCCTTTGGCACGACATCTTTACGTCCACGAGATTCTAAACCCAACATATAGATAAACACATATTCTCTATGTAGGATTCCGACATATTAATTCCTCACTGCTCACGGGTAGCACTCATAACACCACTCTACATCATACTTTCGCTGTACGACTACGACTACTCGTCTTAAGTCACCGTCCAATACTTTGCACTCTTACATATTCACTTCCTCATAAGTTCCCACAATATGGTGAGTGGTTATTCTCACATCTCAGCATTCATCACATCTTATACCATTAAGGTAACAAGCAATCTCATACCATCTATATGATTCCGCCTACTATCAACAAGAGATTAAGGGTGATCAAGTCCTCAATTTGTCAATAGATAGCCGACAATCATATTTAAGCATAAACCGTCGTTACTACATAATAGTGTCTTTTCCGAGTTTGCACCCAAACTCATTAACATTGTCATAGTCTAATAATTCTCTATGGTGTCCTTCTTCTAGAATATTCTTTCTCAACTCGGTAACATCTGGAACATAACCGCGACTTCTAGACCTCATTACACCATCCTCGTCAATTCTGAATTCACCGTCTTTACCGTGGTAATTCAAGGTCGACTTATCGATCAACTCAACATCAGCTTTCTCACTTTCTCTAATCTCGTCAAGAACACCATTTCTCTAAATTGTTCAATTAAATCCAACTCTTTCACCATCAGCATCGACATTTTTAGAGGTTCCCTACTCAGTGCATTGGCACAACATTTTTCCTCACCAAGATGGTAATCCAAAAACTCTAACCATTTCTATTGCTTCACATTAAGCCCTTGCTGATCAAAGGGGTACTCCAGACTCTTATGATCACTAAACACTTCGAATCTCGAACCATACAAATAATGGCGTCACAAACAAAACCTCAATCGTCAACTCTAAGTCATGGGTCAGATAATTCCCTTCATGCTCCTTGAGTTGTCTCGACGCATGAGCTACTACTTACTAGTTTAACATCAATACACCACCCAAACCCATCAGTGACGCATCACAATATACTACAAACAGTTTCAAGTCTTTTTCACCTTCTCTACTACTTCACTCATCACTCAAATCCATCGGTACTTAAACCATCTTTATCAGCTTATTCATCCACGTCACATTCTATTCAACCTCATTTCAAACAATCGCGGTAGTAAGCATTGCTATTTCAACACTGGTTCATGCTTCTTTAACCGACATCATCATATCTCCTCATAGGACCAGTCTATGGTATTTATAACTCTTCCACAATGTAGAACATAATCTCTCCTCTTCGTGGGTTCAAACGGTACATTAATCCGACACTCAGAGCTCAAGACATGAATTTTCTAATTGTTATCCAAAAATGCAACACCGACTCCATGCTCCGATACTCTATATGATATCTCCATAACTCCCCAATTGGAACACCTATTCCTAAAATTGCTTCACAACAAGCCTACTCATTATTCTTTCAATCCGTTCAACTCTGACGCTGAAGTCTCGTGCGGTACCAACAAACAAGTCTAGTTCTAAGGACAAGTGTAACCGTAACTTCACCTCTTTCTAACATCATCCTGACACAATTAAATATGTTACAGATTCTGCAACCATTTTTATAACAAAGTTCATCTCGTTAGCTTTCCGACGCTTCAAACGGAACTCAAATCGGATGTCCAGAACTCCAGTTATGAATTTTCGAAATTTCATAACGATTCAGCAATTTTCCTGCGATTTGCTTACGAAAATTCTGCTCCAAAACTCATCCTTTTCAAATTAATCTCATTATTAACATCATCTTATCACATCTCTTCGCTTCCAAACTTCTTATAACTTAAACAACACATTTCACCGCTGAAGTTCGATTTCTGCAACATCCTGAAACCAAATTCATGTACGCCATCATCAACTTTCTTATCCTTGAGATCATACTCGTCTCTTTGCATTACTCGCACTTCGAAACTTTCTCAACAACATCGATAACCTCAACTATCATCTCAATTACTTACTAGTAATCCTAAGATAAGGTCTACGACAATACTTCCTTTAATCACTGCTTCAACAGCGACCTTTCACATAGGGCTACTCACACAACAACATCACAGTCCATCAGTAGCACTTGAAGCATCACAACTTCGAAATTCCATTTCTCAGAAATAACCATCATCTACTTCGAGACACTCCGACTGAATAACAACCACAGTCTTCAGCCCATGTCACCTTCACTTCAGAAAACAATAACTCCACACTCTTGTACTGCTGCCCTATGCATCACTCTAACATCTTGCATCTGAGACATATCCGAGAAGCATGACTTCTCCCCCACTAGTTTCAATCCCACTTCTGCAGGCAAACAGTTAGAACACACTGAGTACCGACAGTGTTTCACACACATGTCGCATACCGAAAGGAAAAATTAACAACAAGACTCTGGTCACAACGACCGACTATGCTCTGATACCACTATTGTAACACCCTTCTAAACCCCCGCGGAAATATAATATAATCAGAGTAATAACCCATCAAGGATGCTACAATTATTAAAATAAATAAAAACATCAAGTCAATTGTCATGCTTTATTAGAAATTAACCAATATCAAACATGTATTTAGCACAGCAATCTTAATTCAACAGTATTAGGAAACATCTCCACACAAATACTCAATACATCAATCCATAGCCAAAATGGCAACAATGTATAACAAGTAACGCTAAGACTAATCGATCCCAGTGATACAATCAGAGCATGACTCGACACGAACTACGGGCTAGCCTACAAGCTATCTTCACCCAATCAAGACACTGCTACATCCTTAATCTGAAATCATCAAAGTAAGGGTGAGTATCATTCGAATTAATAACCATTATACAATCATAAGCAATAAAATCTCATAGCAATTATCATCCATCCAACATACATGTATTCGGCATTATTACAACAAGCAAACATCAATTCAACAATATTGGCCATCGGCCCACAACTCATCATTCCATCAAAATCAAGTTACATTAACAATAACTCCTCAATACATCAATCATATAAACACACCAAGGCATAACACTGAATTTCATCCAATCATGTTATAACCAATGCATATGATTAAACTAACACTATGCATGTGGTACCATACATGGGATACACCCATCCAACTGATCTTTTTCTTCACCGAGATAAAGTTTAACCAGCACAAATTCCACACAATGGGAATTATGCCCACCATTTTGATCCATTTCATCACCGGGATCCATCACCAAAAATGTATGCCAATGAATGCAACATATAACATGCTTACAACATCACCAATCCGATGTAACACATCGTTTCATCATCATCACCAAATCATCACCGATAAGCATGTATATATTCTTAGCATTCATACAAACATATCACACGCATACACGAAAGTCATCACCCAATAAATAACATAATCACAAATAGACAACTTGGACTTTACGTCCATACCACCTATTCATCATACAGGCCATTAACTCAGCTTCATAATGCTCAAAACGGCGCATAAATCGGATACTCTGATCAAAAGTTATGGGATTTTGAAAATAAAACATTTTGTAGAAAAGTGCAGCAGAACCCGGGTTGTCCCTACGTGGGAACCGGTTCCTGGCTGCTTCCAAAATCACGCCTCTGGTTTTTACTATGGGGAACCGGGTTGTCCCTATATGGGAACCGGTTCCCAGCAACCCAGAATCCACATCTCTCTGTTTTATAAGGGGGAACCAGTTTGTCCCACATGGGAACCGGTTCCTAAGTACCTGCACAGCCAATTTCACCATTTTGACAGCATCTACCCTATCCCATTTCCCCAATTTCAGGTACATACGAACATAGCACACAAAAACCATCAATTTTCACATCATAACATATTTCAGACAAATTTTATACAAGTATTAACAGCATATATCATGAGTATTATCAAGATCATGTTAATTCATACAATTTCATCAAAACCTAACAAAATCTCCAAACCCGACACGTACGATTGAAATAGACAACAATCCTAATCAATCCTACTACCTACAATCGCATAAGGATTACTAACCCGAAGAATCCCCCCTTACCTCAGAGGCGAATCTTCGAAGGTCTTCTTCCCCTTTGGCTCTTCTCTCTTTCACGTGTTCTCCCTTTCTCAGAGTCTGTCTCTTTTTCTTCTCCTCCTCTTTTCCCAATTCCATTTATTTTATGAAAAATAAAATAAAATATTATAATGGGCTTGCTTAGCTAACACCCCCTTATTTCTAACCACCACTCTACGCCCAATGCCAATATTTCATCATTTTCCAAATAATTCCCAAAAATTATTAATTCTAATAATTTAATTAAAATTAATAATTAAATTAATAAACAAGAATTAACGGGGTGTTACAAGTTTGATCTGAAAACCCTCGCAACCATGAAAACGAAGGCATAAGACCTTGGTGCCCTAACAATGGCAGGTCATGCGTCTGGCCTCTAAATGCCCATGTGATGCTTCGAACCTGTCCTATTTAGCTTCTATAACACAGCTATACGTAAATAACAAATTAGTAACGTGTGGAACCATGGATTTGAAAAGTTCACAACCTTACCTCCAGTGAGAGTCAAACGCTGACTTCTAGGCTTTGGTAGATCTGAGTAGCGATTGGAATGAGTTCCTGGCACCTCTAGGAAGCTAGTAGAATGATTCTTTGGGTTTAAAACTTGCTTGAATGTAAGAACTTGTGTGTCCCAATTTTGGAGAACTTTTGGAAGCCTTAAACCCTACTTTTCTTAGCCAAAATTCGTCCCCCCTTATGCTGATGCTGTTAGTTATATATAGGAGAAGGAATTAGGTCAAACATTGGGCTTGGACATCAAGCTATTAGTGAGTTTGAAATTTGAGTCAAAATCATGTGATTTCCTTTCTAATTTTGTCCAATCTTTCCTCAATCTCCTTGAACGAAATTTATCCATATATTTTGATCTTTGAATGATTGATATTGATTGGAAAAATTAATCTTTTGATTAAATCTACTTATCTCATATTTTATTTAAATTATTTAGCATTTAAATGAATAAGATTCAAATAAATAAAATAAAAATCATAAAAATGAAATAAATAGATTTATAGGTCATAATATGGTCCATGGGTATGTTTGAGATCCAAGAATTAGGTCCAAGATTTCAACATATCAAAATTCTCCATTTTGCGTTAGGCGTAATTTCCCCAAATCGACCAATTTTTGAGCCTCATATTTCCTTCAATATTTGTTATATGAACATGTTCTTGGACTTTTTGGAAAGCTCAAGATGTCCTTTACAAGCCACTTTGGAACATATTTTTCATTCGGAGACTTTATCTTGATGATATTGCTCCTGACAAAAAACAGTTTTTTGCGATCTTCTAGAAGGACCTGTAACATTTTGGCTTATATCTTCCAAATGAAGCATTTCTGGATTTGGCATGTGAGAGAAAAAGTTGTAGAGAACTCAATTTCCTTCAAATTGAGGTTTGGATGGGAAATTCCTGATGTTACATGTGGGAGTTATGACCGGTCAAAGTTCAGTTGACTTTTCCTTAAAAACCCTAATTTAGAAACTCAGGTTCTTGATGATTCTGGAGCTTTTCTTAATGAATCATAATCAATCCTTGACCAAATTATGAATTATACTTCATAATGAGGATGTTGACCAAAAATCAGAAGTTTTGAATGTAGTTTGACCATAGTTTGACTTTTAGGTCAACCAGTCGATTATTGATCTTTTGAGGTGTAGACTGAGCAATCTTGTGAATCAGAGCTTGAAACTTGGCATGAGGATACTTTGAATCATATGAGAGACCATGGAATCCACTTGAGGTATGATAAGTTCAAACTTCTCGATTAAACCATAAACCCTAATTTTGGATCTTGTGTTTAGGAGGAGAGTGAGCTTGCCCTATCTTGAGCAATTGCAAGTCAGGTGAGTAAAAACATCTTGGGATATGACAGGAAAATTTTGGGGTATGACAGCTGCCAAGATGCTGTCACATAAAAACAGAAAAGAAACTTCATCTTCAACCTCATAAATTGTAATATCTTAGTGAGTGTTAGAACTTAATCTTGAGAGAAAAATAACTTGTTGATTATAGCTTATTAAGAAGCACATTAAACTTTTGTAATATTATTTACATCTTTTGTAAAAGGAATTTCCTAGAGTGATCAAGTTGTGATCTGTATACTCTAAAAGACTTGGAAGTTGTCTAAGTAGAGAACCATTGTAATCAAGATTGATTAGTGAATTAAATCCTCAGTTGAGGTAAATCACTATGTTAGAGGTGGACTAGAGTTTGGTTAACAACGAACCAGGAAAAAAATAACTGTGTGATTGTTTTTTATCTCTCTTTTTTAGAAACAACCCTTATTCAATCCCCCATTTCTAAGGGTTTTTCACTCCTTCATTTATGTCTTGCCAAATATTTTCGTCATAGATAATTCACATGAATTATATTGGAGGTATTGAATATTTTTGTATTACACAAATGAATTTGGACATAAACTGTATAATAGAAAAGCTACTGGCTTTTCCCTCGTGCTTGTACTACACTTATATTAGTACAATTGAAGCACATGTCATTGTAAACCAGTAGTTTACTAATTACACTTAAATGTATTGTTGGTAAAACCGGATGAGTCATCTCAGGTATATTATGATGCGAATAATTTGTATTGAAGAACCAAAAGTTTCTTCAATCCAGTCAATTTTTGTGTTTCTAAAGGAAAAAATTTTTTGAGAAATTGCGTTTCTACAAAATTAATTTTTGCATCGACTAAAATATCATGCATATGTCTCTACTCACAACTAGAAGTTTGTGAAATTATTTTCTCAACTAATTAGACTAAGATTTTGTTTTCTGGATTTTTTAGAAATTCATGTATAAGTATCACATATATTATTGAAATTGATATTGAATATCATGTAATATATGTTCATAAAAAGATAATGGACCCGAAGATCCATTCTTTATACGTTTAAAGTTAATTATATGGTTAATACTTATGAGATCATCAATTCTAAATTATATATTTGAAACACCCAAAGTACGATATTAAGATATTTATTCGTATTAAGCCAACAAGATATTATATCTTAGTCCTCCATAATTTATTCTAATACTTCTCATCAAATTGAACATTTGGATGTGTTTTGTATATTTCAATTGCTCCAATATAATACATTAAGATGAGTCATGAAAGAATATTGGAAAAGTATAATTAATATGAATCTCAATTTTGAGAATATAATTTGAGAAAATAAGCAAATACTTGATTGCAGTCCAGTAGGCTGATTATTACTTGATAAATTAATTTTCCCAATATTAGGGGGAGGGAATAAGCTGCTGAAATCATGAACAAGAAGTTCAAATGAACAGTTGAAATCATGGACAAGAAGTTCAAATGAACAATTTAAAATAAATGGTTGTTTTGATCCTCGTACAAATCAATATGAACCAAAAGTTCAAAATATTATTCATTTGCAAAGTTTATGAAACAAATTATCAGCTGATAATACTCCAATCAAAATGGATTCTCCTATTGGATAATATAATATTGAAAATGAATTGTTGTTGCGCCTGAAGCGTGATATGAAAGTCGGTTCCAAAGTTAAAAGTCCTCTACTAAGAAAAGAAACTAAAGATTACCCAATTGAGGATATGAAAATGCTAAGAGCACTTTGACCTAATTTAAGTTTCAGTTCCAGAAGAACCAATCAAGTACTTGAAATATGAAATAAAGAGATCTCGATAAATTATGTCATGGATGAAATGAAATGGAATCGAAATTGAGATAACCAAATAAAGTCAATACTGACAATGTCTGTGTATACAATATAGCGCTAAAAGTTATCAATGATGACGAGAATCATGAGTCAAAGTCTATTAAAGATTGTAGACTAAGTGAGAATTGGCCCAAATAAATATATTCATTTGAAAAAGAATTAAACTCACTTTTGGACCTGTAGTCAAGTTGTGAAACTAATTGGATATAAATGAGTTTTTGTGAAAAAGAAAAATAAGAATGATATAAAGTTTGATTTATTGCTCAATGAGTTTCCAAAGACCTAAGATTGATTATGATAAAATATACTCACCTATAGTAGAATCCATCGATTTTTGATAATTAAATAGCCTTGTAACACATGAAGGGCTTAACTTGAACATGATGGATGTAATGACATTTTATTTATATGGTTCACTTAATATTGACATTTACATTAAACTTCCTGAAGGGTTCAATATACCAGAGGCTTGTAATTGTGGATCTTGAGAAAAATACTACATCAAATTGAACAAGTTTCTCTATGGCCTGAAAGAATCTGGATGCATGTGGTATAATTGCCTCAGTGAATATTTACTAAATGATGAATATACTAATAACTCAATTTGTACTTGTATTTTCATAAAATGATGTGAAAAATAATTTGCAATAATAGTTATCTGACATACATATTATTGGAACTCCTGAAGAGGTTCCAAAAGCTATAAATTCCTTAAAGAAAAAGTTTGAGATGAAGGACCTAGAAAAAACAAAATTATGTCTCGGCTTACTAATTGAAAATTTGGACAATGGAATATTTATACATCATGAAGGTTATATAGAAAAGTGTTTAAATGCTTCTATGTAGACAAATATCATCCATTGTTTACTCTAATGGTTGTTAGATCATTAGATATAGAGAAAGATCCGTTCATGCCTCGAGAAAGGGATGAAAATTTGGCCGGTGCTGAAGTACCATTTCTCGGTGCAAATGGAGCACTAATGTACCTTGCTAATTATACGCATCTTGATATATCATTTGAGGTTAATATATAAGTAAGATAGAATTATTCACCTACACGAACACATCGGAAAGAAGTCAAACATATAATTTGTTATCTTAGAGATGCAAGTTACATATTAGATCCTCACAATGGTAGATCAGAGACATGTTATTATTTCTCTACATGTGATGGTACAGTCATTTCATGGAGATCTATAAAATAATTCATGGCAACAACTTCATAATATCCTGCATAATTATTAACACTACATGAAGTCACTTCGAAAAAAAATAGTTTAGGCAACGACTACAAAGAATATTGTCTCACATATAACTTTATGCATGAAGGGGAGAAATACATATGTTTTGCACTCTTTTTCCCTTCACCGTGGTTTCCCACTGGATTTTCCTAGTAAGGTTTTTAATGAGGCAATTCATATTCAAAGGATATTGTACTCTTTTTCCTTCACTAGAATTTTTCTCACTGAGTTTTTTCTAGTAAGATTTTAACGAGGCATATCCCCAATGGACATCCAATGGGGAGTGTTATGAATATTTATATTAGTGGATGTCCACTCTTCTCCTAGTTTTTTATCTTCCTATTCCATAATTAATATGTGTGATTTTTCATCTCCCTTAGATTCTATAAATAAAAACTTACATTGCAATGTAAATGGAACTCGAAAAAAAAAATATTATTTTTCTCCTCTCTACATCTCTATTATTTTAGTTAATTTTATAACAAAATTCAAATTTTATAAGTCAATTGCCAACTCATAGTTAATGTTTCTTCCTAATAGGACGTATTATTTGGACTTAAAAAAAAAACTACATATAATACCAAAAAAAAAAACAAAAAACTACATATATATATATATATATATATATATATATATATATATATATATATATATATATATATATATATATATATATATATATATATATATATATATATATATATATATATATATATATAATCAATATAGTAGTCGAAAAAGAAGTTGAAAAAAAATGGAAATAGTTTTTATAATTTTAGGAAAATTAATTTTTTTTTTAATAAGCAATTTGTATATAAGAAATCGCACTAGGGGTGCAACCCTTACAACAAGAACACACTAATAAACTATTTTACAAAGCAAAGGTGATTTGTACCAATCATAAAAATTAATTCTACTTGGAAGCTCCTTATTACTAATCCATCGCCATGAAAAGTACAAAATGTTTGATATCACCTCGTCGAAGCAAAAGTTGGCGGTATCAAATATGATTGTATTAAATTATACAATCTTTATGTGGGTTTGAAAGTTCAGGGTTCTTAATTATAATTTTAGGAAAATTATTAATTTATTTATTTAGGAAAATTAAAATTTTATAGTTTTTATAAATTTATTTAGGAAAATTAAAATTTTATAATTTATTTAGGAATATATGGTGTAAAACAACTTTTCCTATCTATTATTTAAAAAACAAAAGTTAAAGTAAAATATTTTAGTAAATTCAATGGCTAGAATTAATTGAGTCTATAAATATTCACGAAATCCCATTAAGATATCATTTAATTTTTAAAATATTAATGTATATATCTAGTAAATTGTGATTAAATGGAAATTAATAAATTTGATAATATTTTTACATAAGTTTCATAGTATTGATACAAATATAAATCAAATTATTATAGAGTATGAAAAATGGCAACATTTATATAAAAGCTATTTATTTCACAAAAAGTAAGAAAATTAAACCTTCTATAAGTGTTATGGAAAAAAGACTCAAACACACACACACAAATATATATATATATATATATATATATATATATATATATATATATATATATATATATATATATATATATATATATATATATATATATATATATATATATATATATATATATATATATATATATATATATATATATATAAAAGTTATGTCATTTTCTTCACTGCATTTTTTCTTTCAGAAATTTAATAATCTCCATCTCATCAATGTTTATATAATTTCAAAGTTAGCCTTTAAATATGACAAAGGTATTTATAGTGGATTGAGAAAACTCTTTGATATTTCTTTAACATCAAAGTTTATCGATACTCACAGTTTTCTATTGGTTTCTTTGGATTTAACAACTTTAAGACTTACATTACATCACTCTAGATTTCAATTCTCTTTGTTAAAATTCATTCATATATTGCTTTACATTGAATGTAACTTCTCACCTTAGATTCTTTGGATTGTGTTTATGTTTTCTAGTTCCTTCTAGTTTATCTCTATTATTCAAAGCTTATATTTCATTTTTTTAATGTAATTGACAATATTTAGCTTTTTAAATTGTGTTTTAAAATTTATTAATTTTTTTCTCGGTCCTAAAATTATGAATTTTCTTGTCTTTATTGTTTTGTATATAAAAATAAGAATTTGTGAATATTTGAGAATTGAGATTAATTTTTATGTTTAAATCAATTTTCTCACGAGTTTAAAATTTTTAATTATATTGATTTATATAGTCAAAATTCTGGTTAATATAATTTATTTCTCTAATGGTGATATTTTTTTTTTATTATACAACACTAGGGGATCAACTACAAGAAAATCAATAACCAACGATGATGCAAACATGTATCTGAAAGAAATAAATGAGGCATTTAAAAATGAGAAGTATAAGTATAATGAATATCTAAGGGCCATGAAGGATTTTCAGATAAAGAGGTTTGATTTATTCATATAAAAATAAAAGTTTTAAAAATATTTTTTGTAATTAACTTGTTTCTTTTACAAATTTGCATGTATTTGTAGAATTGATATAGAGGGATTGATGGCTAGAGTGGAGAAATTATTCAATGGCCACAAGGAATTGTTATTGAAATTTAATAACTTTTTACCAGATGGATTTGAAATTAAAACTCCATCGAAGAAGCCAAATATTCCAATAGTGAAAAAAGAAGATGTTCAAAAATATTTGGAAAAGGTGAAGGTACGGTGGATATTGAATTATATATTATTTTATTATCATACACATTTGTTTTGAGTTAAAAGGTAGTACACTGACAATGTAAAATAGTTTTACACTGTCATCTAATAGGGAGTCATGAATGTGTCATGTCATTAAAATTTTTTTAAAATAAAAGAATGTTTTAATTAGATGCATGGTGGTGATTGATTGACAGTGTAAAAATATTTTACACTGTTACTGCGTGACCGATTTTCTCATTTGTTTTAGTGTTAAGAAGAAATTTAAATATTTTTTCAATATTTATTTCACTTCGTATAATTGTTCTTTTCTATGCAGATTCGATTTTCACGTCAACCTATTGTTTATGATATGTTTCTAGACATAATAAATATGTATAAAAACAAATATAAGAGCCTTGAGGAGATTTATGAAATGGTATGTACAGTGTTTGTGTGTGTTTTTCAATTTTCTTTTTCTTTTGTTACTCACTTTAACTATAGTTGTTGTTTTCTTTTTTAGGTTATTTCACTTTTTGAAGACCACCCAGATCTTATCGATGAATTTACTGAATTTCTTCTATAAGCTAGCTCGTGATGTGTGTCCTAATCATTTCCAGTAGGGTTGTTCATAATAAATTGATCGACACTTATGATTTTGTTGGAGAGAGAATTTAGGTTTTTAAATTCATTCTTAATGTTTGTAATCTAAGACCTTATGTAAGCAAACCTTTCAACAAGATATTATCAATTTAGATTAAGATTTTGAAAAAAATATATGAAAATTTATGTATGGGAATTAATTAAAAAAAATAAAATCAATTATGCTTTTTTTTGGTTAGATTATGTTTTACAACCTTCAGCGTGCATGGGTCTTCTATGATATTTTAAGAGTTTTGGTAAAGACATTTTTTTCTGTTAAATAGTATCACTAAAGAATCATTAAGGATGATTCAAATTTATTGCTTAACTAAAGTAAAGCGAAGAACATAAACATTTATAAAGTTGTACTACCACTGTTAACCATAACGAGTAACCAGAGAGACCAATAAATGAACCACAAACACGTAATAGTAATATACTATACTTCGAAGAGGATGAAAAGACCAACTAATGATATTCGTTAGCAGAAATAAATGAAGACGGTGAAGATTTTGATATCGTTGTCATCTCGTTTTCTAGGGAACCCCGTGCATTATGAACTAAATAAAGTACCTGTTATATTTTGATTTTGTAGAAAAATTTTCAAAACGGTTGCTAACAACAACCATAGTGAAATAAGGAACATATAACCACAATTGAATGAAACAAACGTAGTTGTTAAACTTTCAATTTTTTAATAACAATAAATGTTAAGGGACACGCGCTTATTATTATTGAGAATAATGGAAAAATGTTGATTCAGGGATTCGAAGCTTGTCACTAAGTTTCTATGTTCATTTGACTGGTTTTATATTTCAGTGAGGTGTAGGAAAAACAAGTAGTCCACATTTTTTATAGTAAACTCATGTATACATACCACAATAGTTATCTTTGATTACTATCGTGAAATATTTATTTTTTTTCTAATTAAATTGCAGTTGTTGTGTTTAGAACCCATAATATATATATATATATATATATATATATATATATATATATATATATATATATATATATATATATATATATATATATATATCACAATGATTGTTAAAGATAATTGTTGAGATAGGTAGCGTGCTTCTTAATTTACCACAACAGTCATACGTCTGTAGTGGAAAGCTGTATACTTTCAATTACATGCTAACTAACAACGAACATACGATCGTCATGATATGAATTTCACAACCGTTGTGAAAAGTGTTTTCCGTAATAGTAATTTAAAGATAATTTTTCAAATACCTTTCAAAGGGAGGAATTTTGGAGTTTGGAGGGATTATTTTGGTGAAAATAAAGCTTGTACAATTCAAAATAGTTAAAATTTTATTTGCTTTTTTAGATATGACTATTAAGTGTCTATACCCCATGTTTAATATGACTACTACATATAGCGACAAATTTACAGGCCTCAACGTGTGTGATACTTTTAAACCAAAAAATAAGGTGTAAGATTCCTATACCAACAGTTGAAAAAATTTCCATAGACAAATGTTGAAACCTGTACCAACGATTGATTAAATTTCCATAGATATATATTATCTATACCCACGGTTTTATTAGTCGTTAAAAGTAATTGTTGCAAAATATTTTAAAAAGCACAAATGGAAAGTGAATTTCGCCAAGTCTCATAATTAACAAAACAATGTGCATTAACTAATCAATCTAAACATGCATTTTGCTCTCGTAAAACTTTTAGAGTCACTCTTAGATTTTTTTTTTTAAATAAGATTAGATTAATGAAAAAGAAACAGAACAACAAAGAGGGGGGACCAAACCAAAACCCTCACAATTAAGAAGAGAACCTAAAGAAAGGCAGACCAAGCTTATTCTTTACAAAATCTGCCCTCCAGAATAGAGGAATAGAGCTATAATGAGCCGAGTCAGTGATAGAAAGACCTAAGTTAGCAAGGGAGTCTGCACAGCTATTCCCTTCTCTATAAATGTGTGAAACTACAAAAGACATATTTCTAGTAATATGGACACAATTAAGCCACTTATTACGAATTATCCAAGGCACCGCAAAAGGAGGATTGAAAGCAAGGACCACCGCCATAGAATTTGTTTCCAACCAGAGATGGTGCCAACCCTTCTCATTGGCGAACTCAATTGCAAACATAGCACCTGTAAGTTCGGCAATGAGAGAATTTGATAAACCCAAAAAATAAGCGAAAGCGCCCAAAAAATTACCCTCGTGATTCCTAACAATACCACCACAAGCCGATGGACCAGGATTAAAAAGAGAGGCACCATCGCAATTAATCTTAATCCAATTGCAAGGAGGTAGCTTCCAGATAACTTCAAAAATCTTCGGCGCATTTGGAGGCTTGATCTTGATTTTGAAGAACTTAAGTAACACAAAATCTGTTATGCTAATATGACCGAGCCCTGAAGAGGTTTCGCCGACAATAGAAACAGCAGAAAGAATATAGGCAATTGAAGAAGAAATAGTGCTGACTTTCTCTTTGAATCTATTACTGTTACGAGCTAACCAAATCGCATTAACGGTAAAAATAATTGCGACATTAAAAACAAACTTACAGCTTTTTGACCATTGAAATTTTGATACTCTCCAAATGTCATTCCAACAAGTGATGGTAAAGTTTATTTGCAGTGCAGCCAGCAACCAAGACCAAATAGTGGATGTATAGCGACAGTAAAAAAACAGGTGCTGATCGGATTCTTCGACAGTACCGCACAAAGAGCATTTAGACGGCATGGAGAAATTACGAATCTTAAGTTGCTCATCAGTAGGAAGTTTCCGCAGTAATAATCTCCAAGCAATAACAGATTTGGACGGAGGAATATATTTGGACCATAAAAACTTATGCCAATCCACCATAACCCCGGCTGACCTTTTGAAAGAATAGGCAAGTTTGAGTGTCAAAACACCCGACGAGTCATGCTTCTAAATACGCTTGTCTGGCCGAATGTCGAAAGGAATGTGGGTATTAAGAATTCTAACCTTAATGGCATCCGAAACCGGGCAGGATGAGAGATTCCAGGAAAAGTTCTCTATATAGTGATTCACCATAAGCTTGTCGTTTAGAATGGAATTAGGAGAATCTAAGTACAGAGGGGAGCCGCACCAGTTATCGAACCAAAAACGGATGTCCTTCCCATTACCAATCAGCCAGATAGAGTTTTCGGACAAGTTAGCATATTCCGCTTTGGCACTAGTCCATAAAAAAGAAGATAAATGAGATTTGCGGATCCGGTTGTTTATGAAAATACGATGATGAAGAATTGTAGCCCAAGATTCCTCTGAATTGAAAACATCCTAGCAAAGTCTAAGATTGCTGGCTTCATTCAAAACGATAAAAGAGCGGATACCCAAACCTCCTTCGAAAAAAGGCTTGCAAAGATGCTTCCACGCTACTGTAACAGATTTCCTCTTAGCCGTGTCTCCGCTCCAAATAAAATTCCGAGAAGCACACTCCAAATCCCTAAGTAACGAAACTGGCCAAGAATACACCGACATCGAATGAGTGAGCATACTTTGGATAGTCGACTTGACCAACTCAACCCTGCCCGCAAAAGACAGGAGCGAACCTTTCCAAGAGGCGAGCTTATTGATGATCTTATCCGCGATCGGCTGAAGGTGCAAAGCTTTAGGACGACCTTTGAAAATAGGGACGCCAAGGTAAGAAAACGGCAAAGATCCAGCCTTGAAACCAGAGAAATTCATCAAAATATTCATCCTAGAGGTCGACATAGCCCCACCAAAAATTGAAGACTTCTCACAATTAATAACTTGACCCGACGCTAACGAATACTCCATGAAAACATTGGCAAGCGTCTTAATGTTCGAGAGATTACCTTTGCAAAAGAGCAAGATGTCATCCGCATAGAGGGAGTGAGAAGGAACACTGATATTGTTAGGGGCTTTGATAGTCTCAAGTTGTCCCGAATGAACAAGATTAGAAATGTGCCTGCTGAGGGCATCTTCGGCTAAGCAAAACAGCAAGGGAGATAACGGATCACCTTGACGAACTCCGTTAGTACAATTGAAGTAACCTTTAAGCGAACCGTTAACTAATATGGACAAAAAAGCTGACTGCAGAATGTTCTGAATCCAGATGCAGAAAGTGTTGTTAAAACCAAACTGATTTAAGACTTTCAAGAGAAAAGACCACTTGAGAGTGTCGAAAGCTTTCGTAATATCCACTTTCAAAGCTATATTACCACACCAGGACTTGGACTCAAGTAAATTTATAGCTTCGGACGCGAGAGCTATGCTATCCTTGATATGTCTACCTTGGATAAAACCGCGTTGCTCTGGAGAAATGAGATTTGGCATAAGAGGAGCTAACCTGTCAGCAAGGATTTTAGAGATGATTTTGAACTTAAAATTCGCCAATGCAATTGGACGGAACTGATCGAGAGAATTGGCATTTTGACTTTTCGGGATGAGAATAATAGCGTTGGAACTGTAACCAGGCATAATCCAGCCCGAATTAAAGAACTGCAACACTGCTGAAATGACGTCAGCTTTGATAATATCCCAAAAATTGTGGAAGAAAGAAGCACCAAAGCCGTCAGGACCTGGGGCACTATCCTTGTTAAGAGCAAAAACTGCAGCTTTTATCTCCTCTTCAGAGGGAAGAATGGTAAGCAGACAATTTAAGACTCACTACTTAATGTTTCATCAATTTATATGGATCTTCTTTTTATTTATTCTTATTTTTTGCAAACTTTTTTTGTGTTAACTTTTAATGTATTGACGAACCTTCTTCCAAATACAGTAGTTGAATTGATATAAAAATATATACTTTTTGGTAAAGTATTAAGCAATGTTTTTTTAAATGAAAGTTTTTTTTTCTATAAGCAATGAAATTAATACCACGGACTATAAGGGATACTCCAACCACCAAGCAAGGAGGAAAACTCATATGGCTCGAAACAAACGAGCGGTAAAATATTCCAATAATGAAAATTACAAAAATCCCTTAACTTGTAGTTAACTAAAAGCCAATTCCAAGAAGAAAGGATAATATCCGTCATGCATTCGGAAAAACTAAACCGATCTTTCTTAAATATAATAGCATTCCGCTTCAACCATAACCCCCAAAACGTAGCCAACCAAATAACCACCAAAATATTCCTCTTGGACAAACACTTCAACTTATCACAAAAGAGGAAAAAATTAAGAAACTCGTCAAAAGAAAGATCCGGGACCGTCCCTATCCAACCGAAAACACTCCTCCAAATACGCTTAGCAACCTCACAATCTCCGCATAAATGGGATAAAGATTCAAACTCCTTTTCACACAAAACACATGTCAAATCGACGATATTCACCAAAACTCCCCTTTTAAGGAGTTGATCTTTAGTTGATAGTCTATTGTGTAAACACCTCCAACCAAAGTAAAGAATTTTAGAAGGGACTTTAACTTTCCACAAATGATTCAACGCTTTAACCGTACCTGAATGAAGAGCCGGTCCCGACAAGTTAACCTTGAACCGATCATAACACTGCTTAACTGAAAAATGGCCCGAAGTGTTTTCTCTCCAAGCAAACACATCTCCATTTACATGTTGCTGATGCAGTAAGCACTGCTGAAGCAAAAAAAATAGCTCTTGCAAAACAACCTCCATTTCATGCGAAACAAAATCCGGATTAGAACTATCAGACTCCATGATCCGTTCCTTTTTCCAAATTCAGCAGCCTGCTTCAAACAGCCCCCCTTCAGCCACTATCATTAAATGATTCGCCTCTACTCGATAAATTTCCGGAAATGCCTCCGATATAGGTTGTTGTCCCAGCCAGCAAGCATACCAACACATGGTAGATTCTTCGTTCCCCACTCTAACATCCACCGCCCCCGCAAAATGTTTATCAAGTAAACGCTCGTAATTGTCTGAAATCAACACATCTCTCCACCAAATAGAATCCTTGTTGCCCACCACCGAAACATCATCAACGAGGACTTTGTGTTTCACATTTCCATATCTAGCTTTAAGAACACCACACCAAATCGCGTCGTTTTCGACCAAGATCCTCCACTTCCACTTACTAATAAGCGTCACATTCATTATTTCCACATTTTTTACACCTAAACCACCTTCCTCTATAGATTTGCAAACGGTATCCCAACACACCCAATAGACCGTTCTTCTATGATCTTCCCCACTCCATAAGAAGTTACTTTTAATCGATAGAATTTCACCAAGTACCATAGCCGGCGCCTTATAAAAAGATAGCGAATAAATAGGGATAGCGTTAAGCACCGAATTAATCAACACCACTCGCCCCGCTATGCTAAGATTCCTACCTTTCCACACGGCCAACCGCTTCTGTAAGAACGCAAGCAACTCGTTCCCCATTGAAAGATTCCTAGGATTACCGCCCACTTTGACACCAAGGAACTTAAACGGTAAATATCCCAGTTTTAACGAGAGGAAAGTAGATGCCGCCTCTAAGAACCAATCCCCGACATTAATCCCAAAAATGAAACTTTTGTTGAAATTTATCCTCAATCCCGACATCAATTCAAAACCCCTTAGAATAGCTTTCATACTCCATAAATTAGCGGTGTCTCCTTCCGAAATAATTATAGTATCATCCGCAAATTGAAGCACATCCTCCTCTTCATTTTCACTAATCTTAAAACCCGGAAGTCTCCTAATTCTTTGGCTTTCCTCATAAGAGTCGTCAACACCTCCGTTACCAAGACAATTAAAAAGGGAGACAATTGATCTCCTTGGCGAAATCCCTTTTCCACCTTAAAATACAAAGATGTACTACCATTAATAAGAACATACATGTTATTGGTGAAAATACACCCTTCCATCCATCCCATCCATCTAGCACCGAACCCATTCTGACCATGAACATATCTCTAAAAATTCCAACTAACTCGATGATAGGCTTTTTCAAAATCTACCTTTAGAACCACGTGTCATACCCCAAAATTTGCCCATATCATTTCCCTATTCAAACTCATACTAAAGTTCAAGACTCAAAGGCATACTCTCCTAAACAATGAACTCCTGAACTAGGGTTTTGCTTTCTCTGAAGAAATTCAATGAATCAAAGGCTTAAATACATATCATATGGCTTATCATGTTTCAAATTATCTCCATGACAAAATTCAGGCTCTAATTCGAAGGGTTGGTCACTCAATTGCTCAAACGATCAACAATCGACAAATTTGACCTAAAAGTCAACTATGGTCAAAGTACAATCAAAACTCCTGATTTTTTGTTAACATCCTTATTTTTAATTATCATTCACCATTTGATCAAGAATTGATCATGGTTCATCAAGGGAAGATCAGAAATCAACGGATTCAAAAGTTTCTAAATTAGGGTTTTCATAGGAAAAGTCAACTAAACTTTGACCGGCCATAATTCCTACATGGAACATCAGAAATTTTCCATCCAAATCTCATTTTGAAGGAAACTTGATTCTCTACAAATTTGTCTCTCACATGCCAAGTCTAAAAATGCTTCATTTGGGAGATACAGATCAAAACATTATGGGTCCTTGTCAAAGTTGAGGGAGATAGGCCTTGTCAAAGGTTTCTAAAAAATCATAGAACTCCTCCATACCTAAAAAATTGAGGGAGATAGGCCTTGTCAAAGTTGGACAAATTTGAGAAGGAAAATGTGAAGAAAAAGGGTTCAAATTGAAATTTTTTGCAAAGGAGCCCAACTTCTTATGGCCTAAACTTGATCATCAAGTTATCCAAAACTCCAAACTCAAGTCCCACGAATTTTGGATTTTTTATTTGATTTTTATATGTATTTTTATAATTTAAAAGTGATTATTAATTTATGAAAATCAAGGGAAATCAAATTTTTTGTTAAAGACTCCATTTCAATCAAATCCAATCATCTTTTAAACAAAATTTCCAATCAAATTTCATGCAAAGACTAATTGAAAGAGATTGGATCACATTTGACCAATTTTAGAAGCTTTTAAAGACAAATTTCCAATCAAATTTTCAAGATCACAAATCCATGATTCAATAAGATTCTTTCTTGTTTCATTAACCTAATTCACACTATTATAAGTAGTGAACAAAGTCAGACTCCTAGGGGAAAATTCTGCAGCCAAAGAACCCTAACCCGAGTCAAGAAAATTCACGAAATCTCAAACTTCAATTCTTTGTTACAAGGTGATTCAAGGCATTTGGTTGATCCCAATTCATTCCCTGGAGGACCCTGAAGTCTTGGATGTTATTATGCTGTTATAAACATATTGCCATGCATCAATACTCAAAACCAATTGCATATTTGTCTAACTTTAATTTGAATTGATTCTATAAATTCATGCATCAATACTCAAAACCAATTGCATATTTGTGTTTAGTATATTGTGTTGATCGATTCTGGAAAGTCTTGGATGTTATTATGCTGTTATAAACATATTGCCATGCTAGGGTTCAAAGCTCCAAATTGGGGGATTTTACTACAGGTAAAATCAGGGCATATGGTTGCCATGGATAGAATCGTGAGGTCAAGGCGAATTTGACCATGGCCTCGCGAAAAATTTCTTTGCCCTCTAGGTCGTATACGTTATTTTACAGGTACAAAAAGAAAGTCTTTTACAACGCTTTTTGCAACAAGCGGTGTAAAAGATCGTGTTGCAGAAATTTGTTGGAGAAGACGATGCGTTGTCACGCTCTGATTGGCTTGTTTCAAATATTTTTGGTGCGCGTGGAAAGAGAAGGTGGTGACCAATCCCATGCTCTTCATACGCACGCATATGATGCTCCTTCGCTATATCAGCCACCGGATCATCATCTCTCCAGATCTTACGTTCCATAAAGCGTCGGTCTACCATATTCCATCAGTCATGCGCCACACTGGATCCAGCTAAGTTTTTCTTACATTTTTTTATTTATTATTATATAAACCGGTTTTCATTTATATATATATATATATATATATATATATATATATATATATATATATATATATATATATATATATATATATATATATATATATATATATATATTCTTTTTCTCTATAACTTCCCTTTTTTTAATAAACTTTTTATATATAATAAAACTTAATCTGTTTATTTATAATAAAATTTTTATTTTTTATAATAAAACTTTTAGTCTATTTATTTAATTATGTTTTTATTTATTTATTTAATTGGTTTTTTTAAATGCATAAAATTTCATAAAATCATAAGCAATTTATTTTAATTAATTAAAAATATATTAAGGTCATATTTAATCGAGACTTATTTTCTATCGATTTAATTAATTAGGTTAAAAAACCAATAATTAATTAAATGTGGTTTATTTTTAATTTACGCCCGAATCAGGGTTTACAAGAATTAGCCATACACTGAAAAAAGAAGAGACGTCTTCCCTTCCTTAGAAACATAGTCCACCTATTTGTTAGCCATTAAAACATCGTCGGTCATTTGTCTTCCTGGAACAAAAGCGCTTTGACAATTAGAAATAATCAGAGATAAGACTCTTTAATCCTACTTGCCAACAACTTCGAAATGATTTTGTGAATACATCCTACCAAAAATATTGGCCAATAGTAATTTATACCCAACAGGTTCGATGCTTTCAAAATAAGCGTAAGAAACCACATCGTCTTTTAAGAAAGATCAACAGTTCTTAAGAAAAAGTAGAGAAAATCCATTCGGACTCGGACTCTTTGAACTATCTCAACTCCAAACCGCATTCTTAATCTCCCACTACGCCAAAATTAATATTTTGTATCACTTAATTTAATAGCACTTTTAAAGAAAATCTATTAAAAATGAAAAAAAGACATTTATAATAGCACTTTATTGTCAGACGCTATTATAGAATATAGACAATGTGATTTTCATAACACTTTATGAAAAAACGCTATTATTAAACTTCAGTAAGATAACGCTATCTATAAAACGCTATTAATATTATATACTAAGATAGCACTTTTCTTAAATCGCTATTAATATTATTCATTAAAATAACACTTTTAGAAAACGCTTGTTGAAATGAATCTTTGAGGACCAAATGTTGATTGTTGATGAAGATGGTTCATTTGAGATGAAGGGAGAACAAAACCCTAATTGATTGTTACTTGTACGGATGAGTGATTTCCTGATTAAACCCTGCTAAGTAGCAAACACAACCTATGCAATTTGTTAGAGATGCAAATGATGCATATGCAATGATATGAGGTGGTGTCTTAGGTCAAAAATTGGGGTATGACAGATGCCCCTATTTAAGTTTCTTCAACCTGAGATATGAAGATTGAAAATCTTCGTTTTGATAGGGTGGAAGAGACTTAAATATCAGAAGACGCAAATTTTGGACCTAAGATACCAAAATTGCGAATGATGCAAGGATATCTTTACTGAGGGGATATCAAGAACTGACTCCACTGGGGACAAGAGATCGGAAAGGATGCCTCAATCCGTTTTTAGGAAGAGAATCCGTTTCATCGGGAAAGCAAGTGTATGCTTCACCAAGGAATGACAACTTTGTAAGAAAAGCTTACCTATCGACATTACCGACTATCAGCACGGTGATAGACTTGATAAAGAATAATGCAAAGGTGAAAGATATGAAACTCTATTACCGGCTATCAGCATGGTGATAGACTTGACATGGTAAAAAGAGTTTCAAAGGTTTGGTTAACATTACCGACTATCAGCATTGTGAGAGACATGATAAAGTAATATAACCAGAACAAAAGGTTACCGACTACTAGCCTCGTGATAGTGGTTGTGAAGACATGATCAATTATCAGCCGAGTGATAAAATGATTCTGGAGACTTTACTAGAGAAATTACTGGTTATTCAGCCTTGTGAACAGTAATAAGGCCCTGATTGTCAAATGGTCTTCATGATTAATTTCCTTGAGAGGAAAAATCTTTTGAAATAATAATAAACTGCTCAGATGATAAGGCATTTGTTTATGGTTCAACTTTTCTCGACTCTATTTGGGGAATCGAAATTTCAATCTCTGGTAAAGACAAGGTTCTATCCAAGAATGAACTGGAAAGAAACGGTCAAACAAGACTTTGTACCCATGAGGAATGAACTCAACTGGGGATTTTCTCCTTCGTTTTGGAGAGGAGAAACTGAACCAACCTTCTTCCACGAAGAATGATCTCAGTGGGGAACTGGAGAAAGAAGATGTTCTTTTTGCTTATGGGTGACAACCTACTGAAGAGATGACACGCCCATATATGTTTCTTTTTTGGGATAGATACATCCTAAACAAGCAAATATTGAAAAATGCAAGAATGCATAAATGATGCAAGTATGTATGAATGATGAATGTCATGAATGTCGTATGCATGCTGATGATACTGACATACAAATAAGTGTATACTAGAGAAGGACCAACGTCGCAATACAACCAGATAATCGGCAAATGTTTTATAACATGGTGCAAATAACACGGGTGATGAATGGTGTTGCATGCTTTAGACCTCTTGTGGGGAAGACAAGCATCTTTTCTTCTTCACTGGAGATGAAAGAACTTCTTCATTGGGGATAAAAGAACCTTGTCTACCATGAGGGGTAATTGGTTTTAGGAATTCTTTTGGGGATAAGAATACCGTTGTCTCATGATCTCTTTTTGTGGAAGAGAACAACTCTCAGGGAGAATCCTTTTGTTCATCCTATGGAGACAGTTGTTGATGTTTCCTTCTGTTGTTCACAACTCAAAGGAAAGTTTCACTTTTATTTTGAAAAAGAAAATTAAATTCATTTAAAACTTATTTTTCTTCTTTTTTTTTCAAAAGTGAATAACACAATTAAAGCGTCATTTTGCAAGCTAGAAAAAATCAAGAATTGCAAACAAATGGGCACAAGGCTCAAATTTATTTAATAGGATGTTAATCAGCTAAAGGCGTGATTCCATGGAGTATTTACAAGAGTTGGAAATGGTAATTATGCAGAAAAGGCTACATTAAAAGCAAGTAACCACTATTTTCCCTAACAACTTTGAGTTCCAACTGTGCTTGTTGCTTCAGATCGGTGATGATTTGATTGAAGATCCTTTGGTAAAAAGACTCTTCAGGTGATGAAGTACAGACTGATGCAGTTACTTTGTCATAAATCCTTAATTTTTGCCTAGATTTCCCTTTCAGGTTTTCAATCTACCAGGATGAATTTTTCTGTTTATTGTCTCTAATTTTTGCCTGGACTGCCCTTTCGGGTTTTCAGTCCACCGAGACGCTCATTTTTGCCTAAGTCGCCCTTTGCGGGTTTTCAACTTACCGAGATGTTCTTTTTGTCTCTCTTTTTTTTTCTTTTTTTAGACAAAGTATTTCTTGACTACATCAGCATTCACAGGATGTGGGAGTTCATCACCATCCATGGTTGCAAGAGTCATGGCGTCGCCAGAAAATGTTCTTTTGACAACATACGGGCCTTCGTAATTAGGAGACCATTTGCCCCTAGAATCTGGTTGAAAAGACAAGATCTTTTTAAGCACGAGGTTGCCTTCTTAAAATTCACGAGGTCGAACCTTTTTGTTGAAGGCCTGCTTCATCCTTGCTTGGTATAACTGTCCATGACATAGAGCAGTCATACGTTTTTCTTCGATTAAGTTCAACTGATCGTATCTGCTTTGACATCATTCAGCCTCTGATAACTTAGTCTCCATGAGGACTCTCATTGATGGTATTTCAACTTCTACGGGGAGCACAACTTCCATGCCGTATACTAGAGAGAAAGGGGTTGCCCCTATTGAAGTACACACTGAAGTATGGTACCCATGTAAAGCAAGTGGTAGCATTCCGTGCCAGTCTTTGTAAGTGACGACCATTTTCTGGACGATCTTCTTAATGTTCTTGTTGGCAGATTCGACGGTGCCATTCATTTTTGGTCTGTAAGGAGAAGAGTTATGATGCTCAATCTTGAATTCCACACACAATTCTTTCACCATTTTGTTGTTCAAGTTTGAACCATTGTCAGTAATGATCTTGCTTGGAACACCATATCGGCAAATGAGGTTGTTCTTGATGAACCTCACAACCACTTGTCTTGTAACGTTAGTGTAAGATGCTGCTTCGACACATTTGGTGAAGTAATCAATAGCCACCAAGATGAAACGATGACCGTTTGAAGCTTTCGGTTCAATCATTCCAATCATGTCGATACCCCACATGGAGAAAGGCCATGGAGATGAGAGAACGTTAAGTAGAGTCGGTGGCAAATGGATCTTATCTGCGTAGATCTGGCACTTGTGACATCTTTTCATGTGTTTATAACAGTCAGATTCCATTGTCAACCAATAGTAGCCTGCTCTTAAGATCTTCTTGGACGTTGCATGCCCATTTGAATGGGTTCCAAAGGACCCTTCATGCACTTCATGCATTAACATGTCTACTTCGTGTCTATCCACACATCTGAGCAAACCCATGTCGAAGTTTCTTTTATATAGCACATCTCCGTTCAAGAAGAAACTGCCAGAAAGTCTCCTTAGAGTTTTCTTATCTTTATTTGATGCCCCAAGCGGGTACTCTTGAGTTTGAAGGAAGCGTTTGATGTCGTGGAACCACGGTTTATCATCGATGACTGCTTCAGTAGCAAATACATAGACGGGCCTTTCAAGGCGCATAATTCTGACTTTAGGCATATCGTTCCAATGACTGACTTTGAACATGGAAGATAGAGTAGCCAAGGCGTCTTCCATTCGATTCTGATCTCGAGGTATATGATGCAATTCAACCTTGTTGAAGAAAGTCAACAGACGTCTTGCGTAATCTCTGTAAGGAATCAAGCCAGGGTGGTAAGTTTCCCACTTGTTTTTGATTTGGTTGATCACGAGGGCTGAATCTCTATATATGTCTAGGATCTTGATCCTTAAGTCAATGGCTTCTTCGAGACCCATGATACAAGCTTCATATTCTGCGACATTGTTGGTGCAATCAAATAGTAATCTGGCGGAGAACGGGATATGACTATCCTTGGGAATGATGATGACTGCCCCAATTCCATTTCCAAAAGCGTTAACTGCTCCATCGAAAATTAGGCCCCATCTTGTTCCAGGGTCAGGATCTTCTTCAGGTAACGGTTCGTCTCAATCTTTCATCTTCAAGTACATGACATCTTCGTCAGGAAAGTCAAACTTGAGAGATTGATATTCATTAATTGGTTGATGCGCCAAGTGATCGGTGAGAATGCTTCCTTTGACCGCTTTTTTAGTACGATACTCGATGTCATACTCGGATAACAGCATTTGCCATCGGGCAATCCTTCCTGTTAAGGCAGGCTTTTTAAAGACGTACTTGATTGGATCCATTTTGGAGGTTAACCAAGTAGTATTGTTGATCATGTATTGGCGGAGACTTTTTAAAGCCCAAGCCAAAGTGCAACATGTTTTTTCGAGCATGGAGTAATGAGACTCACAATCTGTGAATTTCTTACTCAGGTAATAGATGGGATGCTCCTTCTTACCGGTTTCATCTTGCTGTCCAAGCACACAACCCATGGATTCTTCCAACACTGTAAGGTACATGATTAATGGTCTTCCTTCAACTGGAGGAATCAATATTGGTGGTTCTAACAGGTATTCCTTGATACTGTCAAACGCTTTCTGTAAATCTTCAGTCCATACAACCCCTTGATCTTTGCGGAGAAGCTTGAAAATTGGCCCACAAGTAGCAGTCATTTGAGAGATAAATCTGGAGATATAGTTCAATCGTCCGAGAAATCCTCTTTCTTACTTTTCAGTTTTTGGTGCAGGCATCTCTTGAATAACTCTGACTTTGTCGGGATCTACTTCAATACCTCTTTGGCGGACAATGAAACCCAAGAGTTTTCCAGATCTAACCCCAAAAGTACATTTGTTATGATTCAAGCGAATCTGATATTTCCTTAGTCGTTAAAACAACTTCAAAAGGTATTCAATATGTTCTTCTTCTGTGCTGGATTTGGCTATCATGTCGTCCACATAAACTTCAATTTCTTTATGCATCATGTCATGAAAGAGAGTAGTCATTGCCCTTTGGTAAGTTGCGCCTGCATTCTTTAATCCAAATGGCATCACTTTGTAGCAAAAGGTACCCCATGGGGTGATGAAAGATGTCTTCGGGAGCCATCTTGATCTGATTATAACCTGAGAACCCGTCCATGAAGGAAAAGACATTGAACTTAGCGGTGTTATCGACCAGCATATCGATATGCGGTAATGGAAAGTCATCTTTTGGACTGGCCTTGTTCAAGTCACGGTAGTCAACTCACATTCTGACTTTTCCATCTTTCTTCGGAACTGGCACTATGTTGGCCAACCATTAAGGATATTCGGAGGTGACTAGAAAACCTGCGTCGAGCTGTTTTTGAACTTCCACTTTGATCTTGTTAGCCATATCAGGGTGAGTCCTTCGCAATTTCTGCTTAACTGGCGGACATTCTGGCTTCAATGGCAAGAAATGTTGAACAATATTGGTATCCAACCCAGGCATGTCTTGGTAGGACCAAACAAATACGTCAACATATTCTTTGAGAAGATCTATCAGCTTATTTTTGATATCAGCATCAAGCAGCGATCCAATGGTCACTTCTTTTTTGTCTTCTTCAGATCCCAAGTTGATCCTTTCTAAAACCTCTTTGTGAGGCAGAATGGCTCTTTCCTCGTGCTTAAGTAATCAAGAGATCTCGTCCGGGATCTATTTTTCTTCCTCTTCTTCGGCTTCGAACACAGGAAACTCAAAGTTGGGAGACGGCATAGGGTTATTGCATTCAATGGGTTTATTAATAGTTAATATGCACATATGACTTATGCTTGTTTCAGAAAAAACTGTGAATGCAATAGTGTATGCAGATTATTGAAAAAGCTTTTTATTTTTGTTTTTTTTAGGATTACCATTTCCAGAAAAAGCAAAAATAAAACACATAATGTAGGGAATTCAAAATGACACTTTATTTATGATTCATTTTTGAAACAAAGCCCAAAACACAAACTCATTTGTCTTGGGCAAGACAAAGAGGGAAACTTTTAAAACAAAGCCCTACACACAAACTTATTTGGGCATGACAAAACATTTTAAAAGCAAAGCCCTATAAGACATCTCCAGGCAGGAGGTCAAAATAACAGCAAGGTGATTACTTTGAGCGGTGAACAACGTTCGGAACGTCGACAGATTTCCAATAGCAATGAACTCCTCTGTGTATTATATATTCAGGAAAATTCTTCTCAGAATTATCTTCAGTATTGACATTGATCGCCGGTCGAGCAGGATTTGAAGGCCCTGGTTTGTCAACCTTGTTCTTTGTGGAGCTGAGACGGTCTTCTTCTATTTCTTGAAGAGCATTAGATGAATCACAATTTCAGGATTTTCTGGATGTATTTTCCAGTCCTCAGGATGAAGAGACTCATTGTCAGAGACACTTTCCAAGTCAACTATGGGGCCATATTCCCCTTCACCTTTAAAAATGGCATTTATGTGATAATAACCATCTTCAGGATTATCAATCTTGGTAGATGCATTGAAGCTGAAATCTTCAGTAATTTCAGGCTGCTGTGAAAGTTGAGAGAACCTGTAGGCCTCTTCTGGTTGACTGTTATATTCAAAGGGATCTCCCCATCCAATTGGTTGGATGTCTTCAATCGTAATCTTTGAACTTTCAGGTGCAGTATATTTCACCATATAATCATACTTGCCACTTGGTTGTCCTAAGGTATCCCAGACCTCTGCAGGAACAGGCTCAGTTTCTTTGCTTTTGGGTTTCTTTGAAGGAGGATAAAACGATGCATACGGTTCTTCCTGAGATAGATATCCCGAGTCATTGAGATAACATTTCCATTCTTCTTCAGGATCGGAGAGACTTTCTTCGGTACACTCTTCGATAAGAACATTAACCTCTTGAGGAATCGGGTTAAGGAACCCTTCACTAAGGAACGTTTCTTTGATTGGACGAAGGGTTTCATCCTTCTTGGTGCAATTCGAGAACATTGGTGGACACCCGAGTCCTGATCTGGTTTCATTGTTGGTAGGGATCACAACTTGCCCCCAGCCAGTGGTAGTTCCATCTTTTACTACTTTCACTGCCTCTTTGTAAGAAGAGATTGATGCTTTCTTTTTGGAAGATTCTTCTTCTAAAGAGAGACCTTGGAACTGCGTTCCTTCCATATTATCAACACTAATGAAAGAGAAAGTGGATAAGTGGCTCACCATCAAGGCTTGCTCCCCACTTATTGTTACCAATTTTCCATTTGTTACAAATTTTAACTTTTGATGGAGCGTAGAAGTTACTGCCCCTGCTTCATGGATCCATGGTCGTCCTAACAGACAGCTATAACCAGCTTGAATGTCCATGACCTAGAAGGTGACTTGAAATGTATATAGACCAATTGTCATGGGAAGGTTGACTTCGCCAATAACAGATTTTCGCGATCCATCAAATGCTTTGACTACTACACCACTGAACTTCATAGGCATTCCTTGGTAAGACAAGCGAGCAAGAGTTGTCTTTGGAATCCCATTCAAGGAAGATCCAGTGTCTACCAACACATTAGACAAAGAGTCTGACTGACAGTTCATAGAAATGTGTAGAGCAAGGTTGTGATTTTTACCCTCCTCGGGGAGTTCTTCATCACAGAAGCTTAAATTGTTGCAAGCTGTTATTTTAGCTATTATCCCATCAAAATGGTCAACAGTCACATCATGATCTACAAAAGCTTGTTCCAAGACTCTCATCAGGGGTTCCCTGTGGGCTTCAGAATTTAAAAGCAATGAAAGTATTGAGATCTTTGAAGGAGTCTGCATAAGCAGATCCACAATCTTGTATTCACTTTTTTTGATAAGCTTCAAGATTTCATCAAAGTCAGGATTGACATTGGTTCCACTGGATTGGCCAACATCAGTGTTTGTATTACTGATAGGAGTTTCCACAGGATTTCCCACCGGTGTATCAACAGGATTTTTCCTGGTTGCAGGAGCAACGGGCTGATTTAAAGGTAGTGGAGTGTACACACGTCCACTTCTTGTTACTCGACTCACATCAGTGATGTTTACGACAAATGAAAGAGTAGGTAAAGGAGCTTCTTGTCCATTCTTTATCATTGTTGCATTGTAGTTGTATGGAACTGCCTTGTCAGAGTCATATGGAACAGGTCCAGATAGACAAATGATCAAAGGAGCAACAGGAACCTTTGGCTTATTGTAGGTAACTTCTATGCGCTCGGGCATGTTGAAATGCGGAACGATGATGTTAACTTTAGGCATTTCCGAGTTGATATCTGAGACTAAAAGCTCATGCGGATAACATCTTATCATGTTAACTTCATCTTCATTCCTATGTCTGTTGATCTGAATAGTACCATCTTCCAGCAAAACTTGAACATCTCTTCTCACAGTCGAACATCCATGAGGATCTACACAACATATGCTACAGGAACCATAGTGATGTCGGCGAAAGTCTCGCATTTGACAAAGTGTGGCGTGCATTTGTACCAAATCTGCTCTTGACAAGTTTATGTCGTAGATTCTGTATTGGTCAAGGCCTTCACGTACTAGGTTTGTAGCATGCCCTCCATGATTGGGCAGCGGATTTGCTTGCACATTTGGATTTAAATTTCTGAAAGAGAGGAGATTTGATCTAACCAACCTTTGAACTTCATGCTTCAAAGCTATGCAATGCTCGAGATCATGGCCGGGTGCTCCTTGATGATAAGGGCACGAGATCTAAGCTTTGTACCACCATGGGAGTTTCTCAAGTACTGGTGGTGGTGCTTTAGTTTGAACAAGACCTCTTTCAATCAAAGCAGGGTACAATTATGTGTAGGTCATTGGAATCAGATCGAACTGTGGAGCTCTTTGCACACGATTTTGATTGTTGTTGAATTATTGAGCCTGCTGTCGAGGCTGTTGTTGTTGAAACTGCGGGGTAAATCCCAGATTTGGTGCTGCATTAGCGGCTGGTGCAATAGCAGCAATCTGTTGTTGAAGATTGATGTTTCCTCTTGGCTTTCCTTGGGATACCATGTCAACACTTTGTTCTTTCTTCTTTTGGAAACCACTTCCGAACTTTTTGGTTCCACTTGAAGATCCACTTTCCCTAGTCAAACGTCCCATTCGGACTCCTTCTTCTAGACGTATCCCCATGTTTACCAGTTCGGTGAAATCACTTGGAGCACTAGCTATCATGCGTTCATAATAAAACGGGACAAGAGTATTCAAGAAGATCTTTGTCATCTCTTTCTCTTTTAACGGTAGATTAATCTGGGCAGCAGTTTCTCTCCATCGTTGGGCATATTCTTTGAAAGCTTCATGGTCCTTCTGAGCCATGGATCGAAGCTGAAGTGGGCATATCCAATCCTATGTACCACTTCAGTGCGGCACCAGTCAAACTGTCTTGAAAGTAATGGATGAGCAACTGATGATTATCTGCATAGGTAGACATCTTCCTAGCATACATTACGAGATGGATTTGTGGACAAGAACTACCTTTGTACTTCTCAAAGTCAGGGACCTTGAATTTAGCTGGTATTTGTACATTGGGAACCAATTATAGCTCCTGGGCATTCTTCCCGAACAAGTCTTTCCCACTGATAGCCTTGAATTCTAGCTGTATCTTGTTAAATTTCTCTAGGAGATCTTCCATGAGGTTACGCTGATTTGTGCTATCACCTTGATCATGATAAATCCCGTTGCCTCCATAAGGAACAGTGTGAACCATAGGGGTCGGAACCGTCATAGTGGGTTGAGAGAGTGCCATAGTGATTTGGGAAAAAGCTGTCCCTTAATTTGGAGTGAATAGTGAACCTTGTGTAGTCGGCAATTCAGTTGTGGTTGCTTGAACCCCAGAGACATTATGGGGAAAACCTATACCGAAGATGAAAGGCGTGCCCCAACCTTCTGGCATGGAGAAAGATGGAATGCTGAATGCAACCGTATAGACTGGAGTAGTGATCTCAGATATCACTGTTGCATGACTGTTGGGTGGTGGCTGTTGATTCTGCGCGGCCACTAAGGAGTCAACCAAAGTAGTGAGACTTTCCAACTTTTCTTGAAGTGTGGTCACTGTACCACGGAGCTCAATATTCTCTTGTTCAGAGCTTTCCATCACTCTTCTTTTGCTTGAACGAGTATTGTATCTGTGATCTGATTGCGAGCGCGGTCGAGAAACTTTGAGGCGCGACAGCTTGACAAACTAATGGAGGAAAATCCAAAAGATGAGACTCTAAACAACAGACTCGAAATGCAGAATGATGCATGCAAAAAGTTTATGATTTTTCCAAATATTTAAAGATTATTTTCTTGCAAACATTTGAACACAACTACTCTTTTATTGAAATAATGGGAAAATGTTACAACATTGGAGCATGGCTCCTACAAAAGCAAATGATAAATAAAACTAAACAATACCAAACATCCTCATCGGACTAAGAACCAAATGCGTTATGCAACTTGAGCTTCATGATTTCTTTCCCATAGTAAGCTTTCAACTCGGCCTTTTCGGTCCTCAGTTTGTCAACAACATTCTTCCAGTCGTCAGGCATTGGAGCGTCGCTTGTTGAACCTTCAAGATTTTACTTGCTTTCTTTGATGTACCTCCTGATTGCAGCGTCTTTTTGACGGATCTTCTCATCTTTACTCATGAGCCATCCATCTTGATAGTAGAGAGTTTCTTCGTGATCTTTCACTCGTTTCTTCAACTTTCTGTTTTCCACATCAGTTTTACGAAACTTTTCTTCCCAAGCGTCTTTTTCTAACCTCATCTTAGCCAGAGTCTCTTGGTATTCCTCCATAGTGTCAATGGGAATGCTGGGTAGTTGAGATACCACAGGGAACATGGGTTTTTCATAATCATAAGGCATTTGAAACTCCCTTGCTCTTTTCTTCACCCAACAGGTGTAGGCGTCCATGGCAATGCAGTTTCTTACCCCACCTTTTTCTTTCCTTCGGATGTCGTACCAAGCTCTCACCATTCTTGTTTTCAACCCTTGAGGATCCTCCCCTTCTTGATAGAAGTAGCTTTCCACTGTGAGACCAATGGGTTTAGCTTTATTTGCATACTCGAGTTGTCGTCGGACTAGGACCGGATTGTAGTTAATTCCTCCTTGTGTACCAATGAGGGGTACGTTGGCGAACTCTCCACAGCTATCAATGGTTTCTGTACCGCAGCGAGCCAGAGTATACCAATGGATATCATTATTAGTAAGGAACATAAGTCTTCGAGGCCAACGCAAGCCTTCTCGGTTTTCCGTGAAAATAGGAGACTTAGGTAAGTGTGAAGTGCACAACATACAATGATTCCACCGCCTTGGCGATTCCTATGATGGATAGACAAATACATGTCACCAAGCAAAGTACGAACAGGATTTCTAATCAGAAAGATCTTTATGGCGTTGATATCAACAAAGTCACTGACGTTAGGAAACAGAACCAACCCATAGATGAGCAAGGCTAATACAGCTTCAAAAGCTATCATGCTACTAGTTTCGATGAAATCAAAGGCTTTCTTTATTAGAAACTGCGAAGTCAAACCCGAAAGGTTTCCTTTGGTAGTCCAATTGCTCTCTACTTCAAATTTCTTCAAGTGGATACTTGCTGCAATGACTTGTGACTTAGGAGTGGCTTCCAAACCATTGAGAGGTATTTTGTCAGACACAGGAATACCCAAAAGATTGGCATATTCTTCCAAGGTTGATGCCAACTGGTAGTCTGGAAAGGTGAAACACCGGTAGACGGGATCATAGAACTGAACCAGAGTTTATAGAAGTCCTTCATCAACATGAGTGTTCAAGATAGGCAAAATCTTTCCATGGCTTTTCCTAAAATCGGAAGGATCTTGTACAAAAGATGCTAACTCTCTCAGTCTTTCCACATTAGGCGCTTTGAAACCGTACTTCGTGGTATGCCTTTTTACCCACTCCATAACATAATCCTATAATGTTTGCAAAGAAAATTCTCTAAATTTTGTTGGAAGAAATCATGTTTTTTTTTGAAAAGATGGATTTTCAATGAATGTATGAATGCATGGATGCATGAATGCCACATATACAAACATGGTAAGGCAAATATGATAATGCAAACACGGTAGTGCAAACATGGTAATACAAACATGGTACACATAGGTTCAAAGGTTCAGCGTCACGAGCATGAGGTCAGAGAACCAAACATGGGATAGTACTAGGGGTTAATCACCTGCACAACATGTTCTACTGATACGTTAGAGTCTACATTTTTCTTTCGGATATTACCGACTTGCACAACTGAACTTGTGAGCTAGCAATATTCTCAAGAAAAACTCGTCTGAGTGTGGCTTTCCGCATGACAACTAATCCAAGTCTTCACCTGAATAGTTTCTGCGCCACAACCTAATAAGGCCAGGATGGGTTATGGGTTCTACGACCAACTCAACTTCTACAGTTCAATGAAAGCAATAATGTCTTTGCAACTGAGGAACCTCCACTGAGCGGAAGGATTCTCATGCCAGCAATAATGGCTTCTACAGTTCTACGGCTAAACATATACTACCAACAAGAAACCTCCACTGAGCGGAAGGATTCTCATGCCAGCTTTTTTAAGGTCTGAACTCCTTGTATGCCATACATGACTATACCCTCCACCTAAATCTTATGTGTACTTAATCCGGGTTAGGATTTGTCCATAATGTATCACTTGTAACAGAACCATACATGTAACAAGAATGAAATAACAAACATAACAATTAGAATTAACCCCTTCTTTGGAAACAATAAAAAGATAGTCCCCAGTGAAGTCGCCATTTTTCTGTCCCGGGGAAAAATCGGGATGAGACAGTGGATGCCTTCTTTGGGCTCGATGCTCAAGAAAATGATTTTTTTGTTTTTGTCACGACGAAACTTTTTATTGTTTCCAAAATAGGAAAAGGGAAAAAGTTGCACAAACCTTAAATGATATGCAATGCAATTAATAAAATTAAAAGCAATGCAAAACTGGGGGAGAGATTCCGGGTAAGAGGGTTGGTTATACGAAGGGAAGGTATTAGCACCCAACGTATCTATAGTACTCTATAGGTTTCTTTGTTATGTGTGTCTGTTTATTTCATTCTATGCTATTGGGGAGGTTTTCTGTTGTGAGATAGGTGGGACCTAAGGTGTTTGTTTGAATATGGTCGCAAAGATCATCGCAATCCTCCGCATACATATCCCTTAGAGGGAATCTGAGCATCTGTAGCTCGAGGTCTACGTGGTGCTAAGGTTTGAGTGGTTTGAGGGAGATAGAAGTTTTGCTCGCCAAGGATACGACCTTGTGCCTACCTATTCTCAAAGGGATGTTGAGAAAGTCAGAGCAATCGTAGTTCCCACTTATGCTAGTGGAAGCAAAGGATAAGAGACAAATGTCATCTAAATGCTCGATGTATCTAATCTATATCATAACATACATCTGTTTGATTTTTGTTTGAAATCTTTTCATTATAAGACCTGGGCTGTGCCACTTATGGTTCTTAGAATGATAAAAATGTTTTTGTTTAGCCAGCCTTGTGGCAAAAATAAGTTTGATTAGCCAGCCTTGTGGCAAAAACTTTTGATAAGTCAGCCTTGTGGCAAAAACTTTTGATAAGTCAACCTTGTGGAAAAAACTTTTGATAAGCCAGCCTTGTGACAAAAAGTTTTGATAAGCCATCCTTGTGGCAAAAAGTTTGATTGATTAGCCAGCCTTGTGGCAAAAAAAGGTTTGATTGATTGATTGTGATGATATAGAAGAGATACTCCTATCATAGAGATGATAAATGTCTAATCTCCTAGGGTATTTGATTTGGATATGGGGATGCTTTTAAGAAGCCTGTGGGTCCTTGTACAAGCCCAAGAGGAGGTTATTTGAGGGTCCTTGCATTGTAAGCCCAAGAGGAGGCTATGGGAGGGACAATCGAGGGTCCTTGCATTTAAGCCCAAGAGGAGGCTATGGGAGGGACAAGTCGTTTGTATGAAGCCCATGAGGAGGCATGGTATAGTTGGTTTGAGCTCTTAGAGCGATTTCACTAGGAAACCATACTCTATGTCCTAACCTAAACTAAGGGAGATTCTTTGCACGAAGCCCAATAGGAGGTGTTACAGGTCATGGGTGATGATTGGGATAGTTCATATGTGATATATATATATATATATATATATATATATATATATATATGAGGTGTTAGAAGTGTTAGTTTGGACAGAATTTACCTGGTATGAGAATTGGCATGATGAGGCTCTCTTTATGTATATATGGAAGTGAGGTAGTGATTTTGAGATTTAGGGTGTTTTGGGGTGTGTGAGTGGATCAAACACATCACATATGATGTTTAGAAGTTGTTAGAACCACCATTTTGGCCATAACTTCAAGGGTTTGGAGGTTGAGTTTTCTACCTCTTTGAAAACTATGAAACTTACAATTCAAGAAAGAAAGAGAAAACCTATGCTTTGTGAGGTTTTGGTGTGATTTTGAACGAGGAAATGACCTCTATTTATAGGCCAAGTTTTCTGAATACAAAGCCTTGCAAGTTGAGATTAGAATAATGATTTGGCATTAAGAGATAGAATGGCATCTTTGCATTAAATGCAAAAGGTTAAATCCTTTAACCATGGTCACAAACCACAAATATCTTCCAATTATTGCTTGTTTATGTCATTGCTTGCATCATAAGGTAAAATAGTTCATAACTTTGGGTAAAAATGGCTTGTAATTTCAAGTGAAATGATCACTAATGGCAAAATTCAAAACCATAGCTATACTCCATATTTTTTCATGCTCTTGGACATTTTGGAAAGCTCTTGTTATGTACTTCAAAACCCTAGTTGAAAGCTTCCTCAAGATCATTAAGGAAATAGGTGAAAAAGATCCATGAACTTTGGAAAAAATGAAGTTTTTATGTGAATTTTCAAAAGGTACCAACTTTGAAGCTCCATATCTCTTAAATGGTTGATCTTATGGAAAAAAATCATATGTGACAAAGTTGTTCATTGGATCAAAATCTACAACTTTCATGCTGGAAGTTTTTTTTCAGTTTGTAGGTGAAATTTTGAGATATTCCCTTCCAAAGTTTGGAAAAAACCATTGAAAATACTTAGAAATTTTTCTAAGTATGAAAAGTCAAACTTTTGACTTTTTGATTCTTGATTGATTTTATTGATTTTCCTTTGATCAAATGACTTCAAATATCATATATTGATGATTTAAAACTTCAAAAGTCATGGTTGACCAAATTTTCCAAAAAAGTCAATGGTGATCTTGTAGAGTTGACTTTTTCTGGCGAACCGCGTTTCTGGATATTTCAAATGAACCAAGCTATCCTCACCAAATGAATGGTATGAATGGATCATGTTGAGGTATTGGAGGATCTTGAACCATGATTTGAGTTGTGGCACCATGTCTTGATTAAAAAGTATATTGTTTATATGAATTAGGTCAAAAACCCTAATTGTGGACCTGATGAAATTGATGGCTGTGGATCTTGAATTGAGATACAATTTCCATTGGATATTGTTATAAGGATTATTTGAAGATGATTGAACCCTTTTATTGATGTCCTGGAGCTTTTTAGGGTTTCCTAAATGTGATCCCTGATTTTAGTCCCTGATAGTTCAAAACCCTAGTGTGATGACTTGAAATTTCATTGTTGATCAATCCTTATGTGGGAGATGTCTTGAGCCAATAGATTAGGTAAAGATGATGTACTTGGGGTCTTGAGGTCATGTCCCAAGCCATTAGGTCAAATTCTGAGCAAAAGTCAGGAGTATGTTCTCTTCAGTCAAAACCCTAATCTAGTTGATTCAAAGCCTTTGAGCTTGTTGAAATGAATCTTTGAGGATGAAATGTTGATTGTTAATGAAGATGGTTCACTTGAGATGAAGGGAGAACAAAACCCTAATTGATTGTTACTTGTACTGATGAGTGATTTCCTGATTAAACCCTGCTAAGTAGCAAACACAAGCTATGCAATTTATTAGAGATGCAAATGATGCATATGCAATGATATGAGCTGGTATCTTAGGTCAAAAATTGTGGTATGACAGGTATTTTCCTCTGCTAGTAGCTTTCTCTTGAGCCTTATAGTAGGACTTTGTTCCTCTAGTGGTCTATATTTATCTGCAATTAAATCCTCATCAATGCTCCTATCAGGGGTCTTCAGAAGGATTTTCTTGAGATTCACGGAGTGTATGTTTGTATTGTGATGTCTTGTCACTTCCTACTATTTTTGTGTTTGTTTTGTCAGCATATACATGACATTCATTCATTAATACATATAACATGCATAAAAATGTTATTTCATATTCATTTTGCATTTCTTAATGTTTTGATCCACTCTCTTTGATCCCCCAAAGTACACGATCTCTCTCCATTTGAGTATCTACCTTAAGCAGAAAGTGTTTATCATTTCTAAATACCCAATGACTTTGTTCCTCGTGGAAGAATTTTGCTTCCGTGTTCCTCCTCATCATTTTTCAGGATGGAACTAATCCCTAGTTAAGTTTATTCCTCAAGGGGTAGATTCTTGTTTGACCGTTTCTATCCAGTTTCTTCATGGAGTTGAACTCGGGTCTCTTGCAACTCTATGTTGGAACCTCTCTAGGATGAAAAACCTAGACTGAAAAGGCATTTATTTTCCACCTCTTGAGGATTATTCTTTCCTGACGAATCTCTTTATGATTAACGTTCCGATCAGATATTGAAAGATTTAGTTTCCAGCAGAGTTGTTATAGCACTCCCTTGGGATTTGTGTTTGAAAGCAAGAGGCAAGAACTGACATTGAACAACTAATTTTATCCCTATCATGTTTTGGTTGAAATAAATGGAAGCCTCTTTATTAGAGCAAATTTGTGTGTCTCCCCATATCAATCTTATCTTCGCATCATGTGATCATCTCTCAGACTTTATCCCTAACATAACAGCTTTATGAAACTCTTGATATCAATTGATGGAAAAAGCTCAGCAAATGGAAAGTACCTTCAGCAGAAGTGACAGTTTGCATCCAGTTGATGGAAGAAGCTCAGCAAATGGTAAGTACCTTTATCAGAAGTGATAGTTTGCAGCTAGTAGATGGAAGAAGTGAAGGATAGAAAAAGACTTAGAAAGGGGGGATTGAATAAAGGTTTCTTAAAACTTGACAGATAAAAAATATTAAACATAAGTATTGTTTTCCTGGTTCGTTGTTAATCAAACTACTCCAGTCCACCCCCTTAGAGTGATTTACCTCAACTGAGGATTTAATCCACTAATCAAACTTGATTACAATGGCTCTCCACTTATAACTCTCTCTAAGTTTTCTAGAGTATCCTGATCACAACTTGATCACTCTAGGAATCCTTTTACAAACAATGTAAAATAAATATTACAAGAGTTTAGATTGCTTCTTAAAAATATGTAATCACCAAGTGATACTTTTCTTAAGTTCTAGTTCTTAACACTCACTAAGATATTACAAAGTTATGAGGTTGAAGATGAAGTTCTTGTTTGCTTTTCAGTTTGACAGCATTTTCTCACTTTGCGCAAGAATGTGTTAACTGCTTCCGAATCAGAACTTCTATATATAGGCGTTGAGGAAATGTGACCGTTGGGAGCATTTAATGCTTTGCATGAATAGTACAATGCTGCATTTAATGTTTCACACTTTTATCAACTACCTCGAGCCATGCTTCAGCTGCTTTTACTGACTTTGCTTTTTGTAGCTTCTAACGTTCAATTTGTCAGTCAGATATTTGAAGTTATAGCCTTTCATCTTGTACTTGCTTCAGGACTCAGATTATGTAGATAGACCTTTGAATATCAGAGTCTTCAGCTTTGGTGCAGATGCAACTTCAGTCACTCAGACTATGGAAGTGCTTTGAGAGTGATACCATCAGAGCTTCAGATCTTTGCTTCTGACTTCCATCTTCATAAGCTTTCCAGATCATGTTTTGATTTCTTCAAGACCATCTTCTGATGTATGAAAGAGCATGTTCTGATGAAGCCATCCAGAACTTCTGGGTTAATGCTTCTGAATGCTGATTTGTGCATACTCTTTAAGACTTTTCCTGAAATGGAAAACAGAAAGGATTAGAGTACCACATTGTCTTATACAAAATTCATCCATACTGTTATCATCAGAACTAAGATATTGATCAGAACATTTCTTGTTCTAACAATCTCCCCCTATTTGATGATGACAAAAACATATAGAATTGATATGAATTTGTATCTAGAATATCAGATGAAAAAGACAATACACAGATATAGCATTAAAACATAGAATATTGATCAGAACAAAATCTTGTTCCACCAATCTCACCCTTTTTGATGATGACAAAAACATATATAATTGATATGAATTCGTAACCAGAATATCAGATGACCAAAGACAATTACACAGATATAGCATAAGCATATAATCAGAGTGTGTGAATATGTATTCCCCTGAGATTAACAATCTCCCCCTGAAATTAATATTAGAAGAAATTATAAATAAAAGACTTCCTAGTGTATTTTCCATTTCAGATGGGACTTTCACGTTGAACTTTGAATTTCAGAGCTTTACTTCAGAGCTTCCATTTGACAGCTTCAGAGCTTTGAGTTTCTCTTTAAGATCAACTTGGCTTTATCAGATCATCAAGAAGGCTTGCTTGTATCTGAGCTTGAGACTTCTTGTATCAGAGCTTTTAGCTTAACAAAGCATTGCTTGCTTCTCATTTTGAAGCTTCAGAGCACTAAGCTTGCTTCATTATTTAAGATATTTTCTTCAGATTTATTTCACCCCTTATTGAGCTTGCTCGGAGTATCACATTCCTGCAAAACTATCAGAGACAGAAAAAACTTGCAAAATATGTTAGGAATGTTGAGACTAAAGCCCAGCAATTGATATTATAAATCAATTCAATTATCACGTTTCTCCCCCTTTTTGTCATAACATCTAAAAGCAAACAGGATTGAGATGAAAGACACACAGAGTGAAGAAAGAAAAAGATATTTCATTGATACTTAGAAGAGAATACAAGGCAGATGCAATCAAAAAAGATGTAAGAAACAAGAAAAACATTCTAAGGCTGAGACATACTACGACTGGGTAAGCTTAGAGGCTAGAGCTTCCAGAAAGTACTTAATCTCAGCTGTGTCTTCAGCTTGCTTCTTGGAAGATTCGTCAGATCTTTGCATCCAAGTTCTGAATTCAGAATTTGTGTCATCTTGCTTGTCCTTGCGACTAACCAAGGTAGCTTGATTCTCTTGGATTTCCTTTAGAGTGTTCATCAGAACAGAAGATGAACGAGCAGCAGAAGAAGCAACAAAGTTAACCTCAAGGGCAGGATGGGCAGCTTCAGCTTTAACCATTTGAGCATCAGCATTAGGATTTTCCTCTACAGGAATCTCTTCAGCAGGTTGTGCTTCAGTAGCAAGATCTTCTTTAGTATCAAGGTTGAACACTGGACACTCAACTTCAGCAGGATACTTAATGACTGGATATACCAAGTCAGGATTTTCATTTAGAGGGTTGTCTCGAAACCAATTGAATAGAGCCTGAAAGTCTCCTGTCAGCACTGAGAGAGGATATGAAGTCCAGACAACCAGAGCCAAGGGATTTTCCTCTTCCAATTCATCAACAAAAGGCTTCTCTTCCATAGGCTTCCAGTTGGTGATAGGATGATAGTATTTTCCAACATCATACTCCAGAGCAAGTCTAGCAGGACCAGGAGCAGGAGCTAGGTAATCCTTCTGGAGATTTTGAAAATCTGCTTGTACATCTTCAAAGAAAGCTTCCCAAAGCTTTCCAGCAGCTACATGATCCAACTTGGAGTCACGAGCTACCTTCAGATATTCTATCCATGTTCTGACCTTATATTTTAATACTTTAAAACGTATATCAATAGAAGGTTTAGGAGGGTTGATTCTGAGGCGGGTGATTGGAGATTCTGGGTTGAGAATGAAATATGGTTTAGGGGTTCTATCAAGCAAAAGATAGATGTTTGAGGAGTATGAAGAAGGTGATGATTCTGTTGTGGATGGTGATGGAAGATCAGAAAGAGGTGAGATTTGTTTAGGAATGGAAAAGGTTGTATGAGGTTGTGTAGCGGGGAAAATCTGATATCGAAGCCATGGGATTGACTCGAATCAATATTCCGTTTTGAAATCGCCACCGCGCTTTATTTTTTCAAAGGAAAAGGGAAAAGAACGAAAAACCCAAAGTTTTGTTTTTAAAACAAGAAAGAGAACTCAGGTTCGGGTGTTGATTATATGAGGGGAAGGTTTAAAGCACCCCTCATATCTGTGGTACTCCATAGGAACCTTTTTGAAAATCTGTGTTGTGTGTGTGCTAAAAAACGGTTTGTTTTATTTTTAAAATAAGCTCGGCAAAGCGTTAAGCTTTGGGCCTACATACCTCCTCGGTGCAATGGAGAAGTCAGAGCTAATGTAGTTCCGCTTTTTGGGAAAAACCTTTTAAAAACGAATAAACACTTTGGTGTCGTTAGAGAGAAATACTCAGCCATTGATCTTGAGCATGAGAACAAACAAGTTCTTTTGCATCGCAAATGAAAGAAGGGCTCCAACTCGGATAAAATCAACGAGTATGCCACTAGCTCTCTCACGCGGAAAAGATCTCGTTATTATCAATCAATTTCAAAATCGTGGGGTATAACCACTCGTTTCGACAATTAACGGTGTCTAAACTTTTGAAGAAAAGCCACTAAGGGCGAAAGATATTTTTAAAGAAAAGGTTTTGAAAAGATTGCAAACATAAGAATATTTTTTAAAAAAGGGAGAAGATTTTGAAAATTTAAGAATGGGAAGGAGATGAAGAGGCTATCCTATTGCGTAAAATAAAAGCTAAGGAAAGAAACGGCCTAACCAAGTAAGAAGCCAACACTTGACATTAAGAGCCAAGGTAGTTTTCCCATCCTTTGGATTTATCAGTACCAACACATTAACACTTGGGGATCCGGATGAACTTATTGTCTTAGCACCACTTTGCATTAAACACATTAAGATTCTGACGAAAATCGGGCAGAGTAACGGCTGTTTTCGGGTAAAATCCTTATCTCAATGCCTTGGAATTAACCATCAAGGGCTTTCAAGGAAATACCTGCACACAAAAACATACAACAGCACAATGCCAGACAGACAGAACAATCACAGGATAATAATAGAATAGGTCCAGAGGTACTAGGTCCATAAGTCCGAATCTCCAAAGCGCTAGGGATAGTAACTGATAGTCCAAAGAGAGCCTTATGTATTTTTTAGATTTTTGTTATTTATTAGTGTTTTAGCAAGAAAAATAGAGTATGGTCCAAGTGGACAAAAGAAAAATAACAGAAGCATAAACATATGTCCAAGTGGACAAAGAGAAAATGACGGAATTATAAACGTCCAAATGGACAAAGAGAAAATGGCGGAAAGTAAATATGATGAAATGATAAAGTAAAGCGATAAGGCGAGAAATATAAAGAGCGGTAATATAAAGAGCGATATAGTAAAGGTGCGGAAATTAAAGTTAGTTGTTAAATGTTAAAGATAACCATCTTGAAACTTGTCAAGTATGTTATCAAAGTTAGTATGAAGATCTATGGTGAGTGAATGATGTACTCGGATTTAAAGTCAATGGGGCTTATCAGAAGCTTGATAAAATCATAGCGACTACACGATAAAAACCTCCACAAGTCTTAAATCAACCGCATACAATTCTCTTCCACATTTGATCTTTTTTATTCGGGACACGAAATATTGCGCTATGTTAAGCAGATCGCCAAGTGATTTATGTAGAAATCACCCTACAACGAGGCCGGTCAAAACTTTATGTGCTAATGCATGCGAGAAGAACGATATGTAGATCGCCTTCCGAAAGCAATACCGCACGAAAAGAAAATAGGTAACGATCTAGTCTTTACTAAGAATCCATAAGAATTCTCAAAGTATTAAGACTTTCATCGATCAAAAGAAAAAAAAGAGAAGGAGAAGATAAAATGCATAAAGATAATCAACTCACACTATCATTAATATCATTCATCTAATATTATGGATTTGGTTCTTTCAAACCTATCAACATCCTAGATCCAATGATATTAATGAAATGGAGGAAGAAGAATAAAATCCACAAAAGATAATCACAAGAAAGAAAACAAATTGATCTAGTCTTCATCAAGAATCCATAGAATTCTCAAGATGTTAAGACTTTCATCGATCAAAAGAAAACAAGATGAAAAAGATAAGAATAGAGACAAATTGATCTAGTCTTTATCAAGAATTCATAGAATTCTCAAGATGTTAAGACTTTCATCGATCAAAAGAAAGATAAAATGAAAATAAGAATGAAAACATAAAAGATAATCAACTCACACTATCATTAATATCATTCATCTAATATTATGGATTAGGTCATTTCAAACCTATCAACATCCTAGATCCAATGATATTAATGAAGTGGAGGAAGTAGGAAACCAAAACAAGCATAAAAAAGGCAAAAAAACACATTCTGCCAGCAGGAAATCGATTTCATGCAGGGGGAAATCGATTTCCATAGTGCAGTTTTCAGAAAAAAACAGGTCACGCTCAGCAGGAAATCGATTTCAGCCTTAAGGAAATCGATTTCCTCAGTGCAAAATCCAGCAAAAACAGCATTTAGAGGCATAAAACTTGACTTGAACAAACATACAAACACCTTATGATCACACATCAATTGGAGCACGAATTTTCCATCAAATCAACAACAAATAGCACCAATATAGCATCAAAGATGCATTGAACACAAACCACAAAGGATCTACATCATGATACACAAAAAGGATGAAGAGAATTTACCAAATCTTGCACAAACTTGGATCTACTTCAAGAATCACCAACACAAATCTTGATCTCTCAACAATTGAAGAAAAAAGAGTGAAATGGATGGTGGCTTAGCTCAAAGTTTGTGAGGTTCAAGATGTGACTCACAAACTTTATGAAAGAAAAAGAGCTTTGGTGAATTTGGTAGGGATGAGGAGAGAAATTGCAAGGGATTTGTTGGCTCTCAAAGCTTGAGAAATGAGAGAGGCAAGGCCTCTATTTATAGGATGAGAGCAAGAGTAGTGGTAATTTGGTCTTTTTGCATTTGGTAATTAGCTTGTGTTTAATTGGTAATTAAAGTGGCAATTAAATGGTAAAAAGTGGTAAAATGGGGTTTAAGTGGGTTTAATGAAGAGAATTATTTTGATGAGGTGGAAAATTGGTGAAATGACAAAGATGGTCAAAGAAAATAGGTGCCAAAATCAAATCAAGCTTCCCTCTCTATTTTTTTGAATTTTGCCTGAAGGAAATCGATTTCCCCAGGAGTGAAATCGATTTCACTCTGTTCCAGAAGAGAATTTGGCGCAAAATACACTAGGGAAATCGATTTACCCAGGAGGGAAATCGATTTCATGCTGTCCAGAATGTGATTTTGTTGAAGATTGCTGCAGGGAAATCGATTTACCCAGTAGGGAAATCGATTTCATCAGTCAAAAATATGAAAAATGCCTTGCTTATTGCATGTCTTGGCTTGGTACCTACAAAACAAAAGCCTACAAAGAAACAAAGCAATATTTTTGGTATTTGGGTTAGTATAATATGCATAAAAGATAAACAATCATTGGTGCTTGATGGTCCCTCTCATTGATGAGGTGAGTGCAACACCATAAACAAACTTCCAAGTGAAGCTCTTGATTAGTGATTGGGATATGAATGATATAGGATCTTAGGGTCAAAAATTGGGGTATGACAGGTTGATTAGCAGAGAAGATATCTTCAGATGGAATTGGTGGAAAGATAACATTTAGTGGTTTGGGGTTCAGAGGTTGAGGTTCAGAATGAAGAGGGCGTTTTCCTTTAGATTTGGGGTTCAGCTGGTGATAACATTTATTGGTTTGGGGTTCAGCTGTTTTGTTATGACATAAGTTCTGTATCATACCTGTACACGTTGAAACGTTAGAAATAAAAGTTTCTGAATATCCATATGAACATAAATATCCAAATCATCTGATAAGAAAATAAAGAAATAAACATTTTCAAACTAATCCATATATCAGATCTTCTCATACCTTCATTCTGGGCATAAATCCATACTGATATTCTTTAGAATGAACTTAAACCTATCCTCAGCAAGGGGTTTTGTAAAGATATCAGCCCATTGATGGTCTGTATCAACAAAGTTTAAAGAAAGAACACCCTTCTGAACATAGTCCCTAATAAAGTGATGTTTAATCTCTATATGCTTAGCTTTAGAATGTAAGATAGGATTCTTAGTTAAACATTTAGCAGAAGTATTATCACAGAATATAGGAATGTTACTCTCATATATCTGATAGTTTTCTAGCTAACTCTTCATCCAGAGCATCTGTGTACTACATCCAGCAGTAGTAACATATTCTGCTTCTTTTGTAAAGAGGGCAATCGTGGCTTGCTTCTTGCTATACTAGGAGATCAGGTGACTTCCCAAAAACTGACAGATTCTAGAAGTACTTTTCCTTTCAACTCTATCTCCAGCGTAATCAGCATCACAATATCCTACTAAGTTATAATCTTCAGATCTTCTGTAGACTAAACCAACATTAGTAGTACCTTTCAGATACCTCAGAATTCTCTTAACAACAGTTATGTGAGATTCTCTAGGCTTTGATTAAAAACTAGCACATAGACATACACTGAAAAAAATATCAGGTCTAGAAGCAGTTATATATAGAAGAGATTATATCATACCTCTGTAGATCTTCTGATCTACCTTCTTGCTTACCTCATCCTTACCTAAGAGCATATTGGATGCATAGGAGTCTTTGCTTCTTTACTTTCAGATAATTTGAACTTCTTCAAAAGCTCTTTGACATACTTGGTCTGATGAACATAAGTTCCTTCAGAAGTTTAATTGATCTTAATTCCCAAGAAATACTTGAGTTCTCCCATCATGCTCATTTCAAATTCTGCCTGCATAGACTTAGCAAAATCCTTTCCAAGCGTAGCATAATATGTTCCAAAGATAATATCATCAACATAAATTTGACAAATTAAAATATCCTTTTTAAAGGTTTTACAGAAGAGGGACGTGTCCACTTTTCCTCTTGTGAAACCATTATCTAGAAGGAAAGAACTAAATCATACCAAGCTCTAGGAGCTTGCTTCAGTCCGTATAATGATTTCTTGAGTTTAAGAGTTTCTTAAAACATGACTGATAAAAAATATTGAACACAAATATTTTTATCCTGGTTTGTTGTTAATCAAACTACTCCAGTCAACCCCCTTAGAGTGATTTACCTCAAGTGAGGATTTAATCCACTAATCAAACTTGATTACAATGGTTCTCCACTTAGAACTCTCTCTAACTCTTCTAGAGTATCCTGATCACAACTTGATCACTCTAGGAATCTTTTTACAAACAATGTAAAATAAATATTACAAGAGTTTAGATTGCTTCTTAAAAAGATGTAATCACCAAGTGATATTTCTCTTAAGTTCTAGTTCTTAACACTCACTAAGATATTACAAAGTTGTGAGGTTGAAGATGAAGTTCTTGTTTGCTTTTCAGTTTGACAGCATTTTCTTACTTTGCGCAAGAATGTGTTAACAGCTTCTGAATCAGAACTTTTATATATAGGCGTTGAGGAAATGTGACCGTTGGGGGCATTTAATTCTTTGCGTGAATAGTACAATGCTGAATATAATGTTTCACACTTTTGTCAACTACCTCGAGCCATGCTTCAACTGCTTTTACCGACTTTGCCTTTTGTAGCTTCTAATGTTCATTTTGTCAGTCAAAGATTTGATGTTATAGCCTTTCATTTTGTACTTGCTTATGGACTCAGATTATGTAGATTGACGTTTGAATATCAGATTCTTCAGCTTTAGTGCAGATGCAACTTCAGTAACTCGGACTATGGAAGTGCTTTAAGCGTGATACCATCAGAGCTTCAGATATTTACTTCTAAATTCCATCTTCTGATGCTTTCTAGATCATGTTCTGATTTCTTCAAGATCAGATGTCTAACAGAGCATGTGCTGATGAAGTCATCCAAAACTTCTGGGTCAGTGCTTATGAACACTGATTTGTGCATACTCTTTAAGACTTTTTCCTGAAATGGAAAACATAAAGGATTATAGTACCACATTGTCTTATACAAAATTCATACATAATGTTATTATCAAAACTAAGAATATTGATCAGAACATTTCTTGTTCTAAAAAGAAGCTCGGGAAATGGTAAGTCCCTTCATCAGAAGTGACAGTTTACAGCAAGTTGATGGAAGAATCTCAGCAAATGGTAAGTCCCTTCATCAGAAGTGACAGTTTGCAGCTCGTTGTTGGAAGAAGCTCAACAAATGGTAAGTCCCTTCATTAGAAGTGACATTTTGCATCCAGTTGATGGAAGAAGCTCAACAAATGGTAAGTCCGTTCATCAGAAGTGATTGTTTGCATCCAGTTGATAGAAGATGCTCAGCAAATGATAAGTCCTTTAATCAGAAGTGACAATTTGCTGCCAGTAGATGGAAAAAGCTCAGCAAATGGTAAGTACCTTTAGCAAAAGTGACAGTTTGCATGCAATTCTATACCATCAGTGAAAGAGGATATATCCCTCCTCACCTCCAGTGGAACATTGGTGTATTCTGTTATATCCTCACCTTCAATGGAACGTCAGTGTATCTATTTTCTACCTTTAGTGAAAGATTGGTAGCTCACCTTCAGTAAAATGTTGGTGTATTCTGATATCCTCACCTTCAGTGCAACGTCGGTGTATCTCTTTTCTACCTTCAGTGAAAGATTGGTAGCTCACCTTCAGTGGAACGACGGTGTATCTCTTTTCTACCTTTAGTAAAAGATTGGTATATTTTCTTATCCCCAGTGATAGAGGATGTATCCTTGCTCCACCTTCATTGAAAGTCGGTGTTTTTCCTGCTCATCCCCAGTGAAAGGCGGTGTTGTAACTTCTCTGGTGCGAAAATATCTTCCCCAGTAAAGTTTCATTTCCCAGCTAAGTCTCATTCCCCAATATAGTCTTATTTTCCCTAGTGGAGTCTTTCCACAAGACATTTGTTCCCCCAGTGGAGTTCTTTTTTCTCCAATTGTGTTATGTCTTCCCATATTCCATTATCATGTTTGATACATTCATTAACATTGTATTACATCTTAGGTTAAAAAATTGTGTGTTTTATATATTCAAGTCTCTTTGATCTCGTCGAAACAAAGATTTACAATCATCATATCTTTGGATTGAAGAAACTTAAATATGGATATCTGTCATACCCTAATTTTTGATCCTAATATCATACATCAATTGCATTCTAATCATCGATCAAGAGCTCCATCTCAATGCTCTGTTTTTGGTATTGTGATTATCTCTGAGGGGAACCATCAAACACCTCTAGATTTTAATTTGTTTCATACTAATCAAAATCCAAAATTATGTATTTTGTTTCTTTTGTTTATATTTTACAGGTAAGAGATCGAGCAAAAATCAAAGCAGTGCAAGAAAATAATTTTTGAAAATTTTGCTGAGGAAATCAATTTACCCATAGGGGAAATCAATTTCCATGGACAAAATTTGAAAAAAAGAGGGAAGCATGACATTATTTTAGCACCAAACATATTTTTCGTGATTATTCTTTGTCATTTATCAATATTCCACCTCACCACAAATTAATTTCTCTCATTAAACTCATTTTAACCCCACTTTACCAAATTAAACACAAGTTATTTACCAAATGAACAATGACTAAATTACCCCCACATCCACCTCCAATTCTATATATAGAGGCCTTCACCTCTTCATTTTACAAGCTTGATTAGCCAAATAAACTCTTCCAGTTTCTCTCTTCATCCCTACCAAATTCACTCAAAGCTATTTTTTCTTTTATAAAGTTAGTGAGTTACATCTTGAACCTCCATAACTTTGAGATAAACCATCATCCATATACGTTTTTCTTCAATTGGTGAGAGATCAAGACTTGTGTTTATGTGTTCTTGAAGTAGATCCAAGTTTTGTTTAAGATTTGGTAAATTTCTATATCTTTTACCATATTGAAAAATGTCATTCTTTTGTACTTGTGTGTGATGCATCTTTGATGCTATATTGGTGCCATTTGGTGAATATTTTATGGAAAACTCGTGCACATTGATGTATGAGATCATAAGGTGTTTGTTGTTTTGCTTAAACAAGGTTTTAGGCATCCTAATGCTGTTTTTTTTTAAAACTGCGCTCAGGAAATCAATTTCCTACATAGGGAAATCGATTTCCACCTTGTTTTTTCGTCAAATATGAAATTTTCACTTAGGAAATCGACTTCCTACAGAGGTAAATCGATTTCCAGTGAGGCATAATGCTTTTTTTTCCGCCTTCCTTCTTCCTCTACTTCATTAATATCATTAGATCTAGGATATTGATAGGTTTGCAAAAGCCAAATCCATAATATTAGATGAATGACATTAATGATAGTGTGAGGGATTTTATTTTATGTATTTTATTCTTCTTCTCCTCTTTTTTTCTTTTGATCAATGAAAGTCTTCATATCTTGATAATTCTTATGGATTCTTGATAAATACAACATCGCTATCTATTTTTATTTTCGTGCAGTATTGCTTTCGGAGAGTGATCTATATATCACTTCTCTCGCATGCATTAGCACATAAAGTTTTGACCGACCTCGTTGTAGGGTGATTTCCATATAAATCACTTGGCGATCTACTTAACATAGCACAATATTTCGAGTCCCAAATAAAATGATCAAACATGGAAGAGAATTGTATGCGCTTGATTTATGACTTATGGAAGATTTATCGTGTAGACGCTATGATTTATCAATCTTCTGATAAACTTCCATTATATTTAAATCTGAGAACATCCTTCACTGACCATCGATCTTCATTTCTAACTTTGATGATATACTTGACTAGTTTCAAGATGGTTATCTTTAACATTTAACAATTGACTTTAATTACCATATTTTTATTTTATTGTTCTTTATTATACTTTATTTTATGATTTCATCATGTTTATGTTTCTGCAATTTTCTCTTTGTCCATTTGGACGTTTATATTCCGTTATTTTCTCTTTGTCCATTTGGACGTTTTATATTCCGCTATTTTCTTTTTGTCCATTGGGACCATACTCTATCTTTTCGTACTAAGACACTAATAAAAAACTAAAATCATAAAAAACGTTGAAGGACCTATGGACTATTGGTTACTATCCCGAGCATTCTAGAGACTTGGATTTGTTGGACGTAGTACCTCTGGATGTTGTTACGCTGTTCTTATTCTGTCTGTTATTCTATTTAGCATTGGGTTTGTTTTTTGTTTCTTTGTGGAGGTATTTCCTTGAAAGTCCTTGATGGTTAATTTCAAGGCATTGAGATAAGAATTTTACCCGAAAACAACCGTTACTCTGCCCAATTTTCGTAAGAATTTCAATGTGCTTAATACAAAGTGGTTCCAAGACAATAAGTTCATTTGGATCCCCAAGTGGTAATGCGTCGATTTAGTGTTGGAAGTCTAAAGGATGGGAAATCTACCTTGACTCTTAATGTCAAGTGTTGGCTTCTTATTTTGGTTAGACCATTCTTTTCCTTAGCTTTTATTTTACGCACTAGGATAACCTCTTCATCTCCTCCTCTTCTTAGAATTTCAAAATCTTCTCCCTTTTTCAAAAATCTTCATAAATGTGTAAAAAACTTTTTATCTTTCTTTTAAAAATATATCTTTTGCCCTTAATGGCCCTTTTTTTTTAAATCTTAAACATGATTGCTTATTGTAGTGAGTGGTGATACCCCATGATTTTTAAAGTGATTGATATAATGGGATCTTTTCCGCGTGAGAGAGCTAGTGGAGCCCTTCTCTCATTAACGATGCAAAGAGTTCGTTTGTTCTAATGCTCAAGATCAATGCCTGAGTATTCCCTCCGACGATGATAAAGTGTATATTCCTTTTAAAGACGTTTTTCCATTTTAAGTGGAACTACATTCGCTCTGACTTCTCCATTGCACCGAGGAGGTATGTAGGCACAAGATGTAATGTCTTTCCGAGTGAATTTTAAAAAAAATCTTTTCTTTTGCACACACAACATAGATTTTCAAAACGGTTCCTGTGGAGTACCACATATATGAGGGTTACTTAAAACCTTCCCATTGTATAATCAATACCTGTACCTAAGATTTCTTTTTGTTTTAAACTTTTCGGTTTTCTTCGTTCTTTTCTATAATACGGTGAACGAACTTATAAATAAAATGTCGCAGTAAGCGAGAGTCGCCACCGACTTTTATTTTATCCAATTTAACGAAAGGCTAAAAGAACAGAAAAAACCTTTAAAAGAAATTTTGAGTTCGGGGGGTAATTTATACAAAGGGAAGGTGTAAGGCACCCTTTGTATCCATGGTTTTCCATGGACTCTTAATTGCTTTTCTCAATAGTTTCCAAAAGTTTAGAAATGAAATAAGGACTTTAGCTTGTAAATAAGCGTAGCCTTTTTGAAGGTTTTTGATAAAAAGGGGTAAAAAAGAATTTAATCCAGAGCAAGCAATTAGGAGGTAATTACCTTAAAATTATAAAAATTCTTTTAGCCTTTCAGGGCTATCCATACCATAGGAGGGTAGGAAGTCCTTTTATTGGAGGTTGAAGGGTCATCGAAATTATCATTCGCCATAAGACTGTCCCGGCCATGAAGAGGGCAGGTAGTCTAAGGGAATGATAAGAATAGTCATCTTTAGGCAACCAAAGAGGACACCTTAGCAATCGAAAGCGACTATCACATCATACCGTTGGCAACCTCGAGGGACGAGATCATACAACCGAAAGCAACATCGAAGGGACTTATGATCTTTTGGTGATGAGAACGAACTGAGGGCAACATTTCCTGAGGCATCCTCGGAATCCGAGGGACTTGTCTATTCTGTAATGAAAAGGAAACAAGGCAACAGACAACAGGCAATAGGAAACAGGCAACAAGAGGGGTTACCTTTAAAGGTGTGTGGGTGCACAATCACGTGATTGATTCAGATATATTATCTTGTAAATTAGTTATTCTAATTCTCTTCAGAGTTGCACTCCCTAGAATTACTAACCACGCAGCTATAATGTAAAGCATAACAGTTTACGTGCCTTCAAGGCCAAACAACACAAATCCTGAGCAGTTACAAAAATATATAACCATGGGGATGGGGAAAAAGCAGTTTATAAGATAACCCAGAAAATAATAATAGGTCAACCACAAGTAATAATATAGGGGTTAGAAATTAAATGAGAATGAGTTTAGGGTAACCGAAGGTTTGAGCTTTAATCGGTTGATCAACCCTGAAAATTAATGAAAGAAAAATAAAAGGGTGAGTGCATTACAAATTCATTGGTGATTGAAGCAAACCCTATTTTAATTCAGTAGGCCAAATAAAAATTAAAAGATGCTAAATTAAATAAAAAATCAGAAACTTAGCTTTTCGATCTGGTATGGCGCGTGGCTGAAGGATAGTGGCTATCCCTGAAAGTCTGCATAAAGAAGAGAAATTTTAGTGCATCGACTGATCTACGACCCTGATTCATCGGGATAAATCAGGGTTAGAAACCATAAGGTTAAATAAATTAATCAAAACTAATTAATATAATACCAAAGGCTAACGAAAAAATCGAGAGTTCGAATCAATATATCAATTAAATAATTATTGGATGAAATCCTAAATATTTAATTGATAAAAACATATTATTGAATTTTAAATGAAAAACAACAATTATTTATAAAATTGTAAAAAAAATTGAACTTTTGATAAAAAGAAAAAGATAAAATAATAATATGAAAATATAAATTTTAATAAATAAATAACAAGATTTTTAAAAAGATAAATATTTAATAAACAAAATAAAAGAAGAAAATAAATAATTAAGACTATATAATAAAAAATAAAAAAATTAGAAAATAAACTTAGCTGGATCCGGTGTGATACGGCCATGAGGGAGCATGGTGGACTGGCAGCCTGGTGAGCGTTGGATTAATGAGGTGAGAGATTTGGAGGCTACAGTGAGGAGAGTGCATGATACCACATGCATCTTAATGTACCAAATCCAAGAATTCAAAACAAGAACGCTCGCGTCCCTCTGGCCAATGGGAGGGAGCCACATCTTCATCTTCCTCATTAAGAAACAATTCAACCTTTTTTACAGCGCTCTTTTACAGAGAGCTATAAAAACTTCCAACCTATTACACCTGTGCTTCAATGAATACAAGTAAAACGCAATATAAATTTGGCGCGAGGCCATGAATCAGTTCGTCTCGTTCATACGAGTGCGCGGGTACCTGTTTCGTGGCTTAATTCATCCTGAACCAAAAACCCCTAATTGAAACTAAGAAACCCTAACGATGGCAGAAGTCATAAACACGCATAGAATCACAATTAACTTTCCAGAATCATTCACAACATTATAACAAAAATATGTACGCATTCAAAACATGCTTATATGTCATGAATCAGAGCAATCGAGTTTGAGAATTTTGCAACATACCTCGGCTTGTATGAGATAATTCTGGAGGTGTTGATGTCACGCAATGATCTACACAAGTTCAGTGAACTCCAACGAATGTGTTGGAACCTTTGAATCTCTCTCAAACTTCAAAATCAAATTTGGAATCAAATAGTGGATTGAATTAGGGTACCAAAACTCAATCAAATCCTTTTGAATCTTGAATTGAAAGTTGATTGGAAATATGATTCATAATGTTTCTAATTTTGGTCAATTTCAATCTTTCTTGAACCAATCTTGCTTGCACGAAATTATATTGGTATTTTGGTGTAAATGTAGATTGAATTTGATTGGAAAGAGGTTTTTAACAAAATATTTGATTTTCCATGATTTTTATAAATTAATTATCACTTTTAAATGATAAAAAATTTATATAAATCAAATAAAAATTCAAAAATTCGTGGGAACTAGGTTTAGAGTCTTGGATAACGTGAGGATCAAGATTTGATCATAAAAAGTTTGGCCTCTTTGCAAAGAAATCCATTTTGAGGCCTTTTCTTTCACATTTTTCCCTTTGAAATTGTCCAACTTTGACAAGGCATATCTCTCTCAATTTTTAAGACATGGAAGAGTTCTAGGACCTTTTGAAAACCTTAAGATGTTCTCTACAAGCGACTTTGGAATCTTTTTTCCATTTTAAGAATTTATCTTGATGATATGGGCTTTGACAAAAAACAGCTTTTGGTTGACTTTCAAAAAGGACCTATAATCTTTTGATCCATATCTCTCAAATGAAGCATTTTTAGACTTGGCTTGTCAGAGACAAAGTTATAGAGAGTTCAATTTCCTTCAAAATGAGCTTTGGATGGGAAATTTGTGATGTTCCACGTGAAAGTTATGGCTGGTCAAAGTTCAGTTGACTTTCTCCTATGAAACCCTAATTTAGAAACTTTTAGGTTTTTGTTTATTTTTGAACTTCCCTTGATGAATCATGATCAATCTTTGATCAAATGATTAATTATTCTTCAAAATAAGGTTGTTGACAAAAAATTAGGAGTTTTGACTGTACTTTGACCATAGTTGACTTTTAGGAAAAACTAGTCGACTGTTGATTTTCTGAGCAATTGAGTGGTCAATCCTTGGAATTGAAACCTGAATTTTGTCATGGAGATAGTTTGAAACATCATAGGCCATATAAAATCCTTTGGATACTTTGATTCATTGATTTTCTTCAGAGAATTCAAAACCCTAGTTTATTGAGCCATTGTTTAAGAGAGTGTGTCTTTGAGTCTTGAGCTTTGGTATGAGCTTGAATAAGAGAAATGGGATGGGAAAATTTTGGGGTTTGAAATTTTACATTTACCTTTGGAAAAAATAAAGCGCGTTGGCGACTTTCACTTAAATAATGAGACGAGTCATCTGTAACACCCGTATATTTTAATTTTTAATTTATATGGAAATTTAATTAATAATTAGAATTATTGGTGGTTTGTGGAATTATTTGGAAAGAGTTATGAGATGGGCTATTGGGCCAAGTGTGGTGTTAGTAAAGAGGGGGTGCTATGTTAGTAAAGCCCTTTACTAATTAAAATCTATTTTTCATAAAAATAAGGAATTGAGGAAAAAAGGAAAATAGATGTGGAAGATGAGCAGAAGAGTAGAAGTGCTGATACGTGAACGAGGAACAGAAGAGGAAGAGGGATAATCAAGATCCTTGGCTAAGGTAAGGGGGGACTCTTCCGGTTAACATCTTTTATAGTATTGTAGATAATAAGACTGATTTAGGTGCATTGTTTGTGTCAATCGGTTATATGATGGATTGGGGTTTGGGATGATTTAGAAGGGAATTGTATGATTTGATGAATTGTATGATTATATGATTGTTATGATGATTAAATGATCCTCTTTGTGTGTTATATTTGTGTTATAACATGTATGTGGATGATATGGTGGTGTTTGAGATTCATGACATAACTTGGTTTGGGTTTTGGTGATTTTGGGGTAAATCCCGTAATGCTGTCAATTGCGATGAAAACTCTGACTTTTGCCAGTTCGCGCCGCGAAGGTAGGTGCGCACCGCGAAGGCGTAGTGATTTTCTCGTTCCGCGCCACGAACCTTTGTTTGCGCCGCAAAGGCCTGTTTTCTATTTGTTACGCGCTGCGAACTGTGTGTGGCGCCGCGTGCTGTATCGATAGTTGTTTTCTTGAAAAATGTAAAGATGTGTAACTTTCAAACCGTAAGTCCGTTTTAGACGCCGTTTTGGACGTTGTTCCTTAAATTGAATATTCTATCATATGCAATAAATAAAACAACAATAACTTGATTTTATTTTGGAAAGTATTATTTTCTCCAAATGTGGTTTATTTTGGTTTTGCATAGTTGATGAGGTGCAATGATTGTTGTTTGCATAATTGAATATGTGCAATGATGTGTGCTTTGATAATGTGGTTGCTTCTGCTTGTTATACAAATGGATGTTGAGGATTGACTGATGGTAATGTTAATTGGGAGCTGGAGAGTCGGGTGAAGGACTCTTATACGAGCTGGTTACTTGAGGTATGTTTTCGGGGACGAAAACGCTTTTAGTGGGGGAGAGTTGTAACACCCGTATATTTTAATTTTTAATTTAAATGGAAATTTAATTAATAATTAGAATTATTGGTGGTTTATGGAATTATTTGGAAAGAGTTATGAGATGGGCTATTGGGCCAAGTGTGGTGTTAGTAAAGAGGGGTGCTATGTTAGTAAAGCCCTTTACTAATTAAAATCTATTTTTCATAAAAATAAGGAATTGAGGAAAAAAGGAAAATAGATGTGGAAGATGAGAAGAAGAGTAGAAGTGCTGATACGTAAAAGAGGAACAGAAGAGGAAGAGGGCTAATCAAGATCCTTGGCTAAGGTAAGGGGGGACTCTTCCGGTTAACATCTTTTATCGTATTTTAGATAATAAGACTGATTTAGGTGCATTGTTTGTGTCAATTGGTTATATGATGGATTGGGGTTTGAGATGATTTTGAAGGGAATTGTATGATTTGATGAATTGTATGATTATATGATTGTTATGATGATTAAATGATCCTCTTTGTGTATTATATTTGTGTTATAACATGTATGTGGATGATATGGTGGTGTTTGAGATTCATGACATAACTTGGTTTGGGTTTTGGGGATTTTGGGGTAAATCCCGTAATGCTGTCAATTGCGATGAAAACTCTGACTTTTGCCAGTTCGCGCCGCGAAGGTAGTTGCGCACCGCGAAGGCGTAGTGATTTTCTCGTTCCGCGCCGCGAACCTTTGTTTGCGCCGCGAAGGCGTGTTTTCTATTCGTTACGCGCTGCGGACTGTGTGTGGCGCCGCGTGCTGTAGCGAGAGTTGTTTTCTTGAAAAATGTAACGATGTGTAACTTTCAAACCGTAAGTCCGTTTTAGACGCCGTTTTGGACGTTGTTCCTTAAACTGAATGTTCTACCATATGAAATAAATAAAACAACAATAACTTGATTTTATTTTGGAAATTATCATTTTCTCCAAATGTGGTTTATTTGGTTTTGCATAGTTGATGAGGTGCAATGATTGTTGTTTGCATAATTGAATATGTGCAATGATGTGTGCTGTGATAATGTGGTTGCTTCTGCTTGTTATGCAAATGGATGTTATTCACGGTAAATATGGTTATCATATGTTTTGATGAACGATGATGTAAATGCTCTGTTGTTGTTGGGTTGATTTGTTGTACTTGGTACACGATTGTGAGAGGTGCTATTGTTGTTGCACTGTGTGGTGGTTTATGCGTATAGGAACATTAATGAATGATTTACCTCTTATGATATTGTGGTTGTAATTGGTGTTTGTTATACATATATTGTTGGTGTAAAATATGTATTTTATTATGGTTGACAAATAGCATTAACTGTGTGTGGCTATTTATTTTGTGGTGGTTGATGATTGTGACATTGGTTGTTTAATGTTGATGATGAGCATGTTATGGTTGATACATGCAATTCATAATCATTATGTGGCTGATCCTTGACGATGGTGGATCAGTGGTAGCTAATTCCCATTGTGTGGAATTTTTGAGTGTGTGTTGCCGTATCCTTGACGATGGTGGATCGGTGAGATGGGTTATCCCAGATTTTGGTACCACATGCATATAGTTGCATTTGCATTAGGCTACTTGTGTTATTATAACATGAATGGAAGATTGTCCAATGTTATAATATGTGATGATTGTGTAATGGCTTTGATTTGTTTGGATGAATTATAGTGTTGTTTCTTGGTAATGTATTCTATTTGATGTTGTATGTTGATGAGTACTTCCTGACAATCTGAATATAATGAAATTGGATGAATAATGTGACTATGATGTGTTATTTTTTATGATTCGATAACATTTGTTAATTGTGAATGAGACTCACCCTTACAGTTGATATTTTCAGATTGAGGATAGCGGCTTTTGGCTCGGTGAGGATTAGCTCTTGAGTCAGTTCGTTTTGTATAGCGTCGGTGTCATGCTCTGATATTGTAACACTGGGGGAACGCTAGTTTAGAGTTGATGATGATACTCTATACTGTTGTTACTGGAGTAATTTTGGGAGATATTGCATAGATGATGTTATGCTTATCCGTTGATTAATGTTCCGCTGTGTAGAAACATGATTTTGTTAAATGGATGATTTTCCCCTAAGTGAAGCATGACAATTGATTTATGATAATTTGTTTTAATTTGAATTGTGGCAACCTTGTTTTCATGTTTTACTCTGAATTATTTTATTAATTTCCGCAGGGTTTAGAAGGGTGTTACAATAGTGGTATCAGAGCAGGTCGGTCCGTCCAGCCAATTGTCGAGTCAGTTGAGTTGCACGACGGTTGAATACTGTCGGCATATAATCCCTTAGTACGCGACATGTGAGTGAATCACTGTCGGTACTTGGTTGTTTTTGCGGAAGTTGGTTTGAAACAAGTGGGGGAGAAGCTTCGCCTCTCGGTTATGTTTCAGTTGTAAGGTGATTGATTCAGTAGGTTGTTGTTGGCAACAGTGTAAGCGCTGTTGGAGTTGTTGTTTTCCGAATCGAAGGTGACTTGAAATTAAGACTTGACTGGTAATTAAGTTGGAGCATCTGGAAGGAGGATGATTATATGAAGTTGATGATTATTTGTAGGAGAGGAAAATTAGGAAGTTGAATGTATCAGCTCTACTGATGGACTGCGAAGTTGTCAGTTAAGTAACCTCACGTCTCGGAAGAGGTTCAGCTGCAAGTTTGCAAAGTGGATTGATGTCGTAATGTTTCAGAAATCGCACTTCGGTGATGGGATGTGTTGCTCAAATTATAAGAATGTTTGGAAGTGAAGAGATATGATAAGGGGTTGTTTGGAATGTGATCGGTTTGAAGAGAATGAGTTTTGGAATGAGATTTTCGTAAGCAAAACGCAGGAAAATTGCTGAATAGCTGCAAGTCTTCGAAAATTCATAACTGGAGTTCTGGACATCCGATTTGAGTTCCGTTTGAAGCGTCGGAAAGCTAACGAGATGAACTTTGTTATAAAAATGGTTGCAGTAGCCGTAACATAATTAATCGTGACAGGAAGACGTTGGAAAGAGGTGAAGTTACAGTTACTCTTGTTCTTAGAACTAGACTTGTTTGTTAGTACTGCACGGGATATCAGTGTCAGAGTGGAACGGATTGAAGGAATAATTAGAAGGTTTGTTGAGAAGTAATTTTAAGAATTTAATGTACCAATTGAAGAGTTTTAGGAATACCGTATAGAGCGTCGCTGCATGATGTCGATGTTGCATTTTCGGATAACGATTGGAAAATTCATATCTTGAGTTCCAAGTGTCGGATTAATGTGTTGTTTGAGCCTACAAAGAGGTGAAATTATGTTCTACTTTATGGGAGAGTTATAAATACAGTAGAGGTGATCCTATGAGGCGATACTATGAATTCGGTTAAGGAAGCATGGAACTTGTTGAATAGGGATGCCTACCGATTATTTGAAACGAAGTTGAGTAGGACATGTTGTTGATGAATAAGTCGATGAGATGTGCGATAATAAAGATGATTTGAGTGCCGATGGATTTTAGTGAGAAGTGGATTAGTAGTAAAGATGAAATAAACTTTGGGAACAGTTGAAGTCGTAATTGTGATGCCAAAGTAACGACAGGTATAAAAGAAGAATTGTAGAGAATTTCTAACACCTATTGATGTGAGGAAGACTTGTTGAGATTCTGAGTGGAATAATATTTAGACGCGAAAGATGTCATGGAATTTGAGGTAAAACCACGAGTTTTGAATGTGGTCATGGTCTTTTATTACGATGAGGATTTTGATTTAGAACGAAATGAATAGTAATGTACGAGTATATTAGTAAATATGAAGTTTGGAAGTACTTAACAAGTGTGTGATGCTAAGTGACTACGAAGCAGATTGTGTAAAATGTTTAGACATTGGTGTCTCACCGATAAGATCCAATGAGAGGGAAGTGTGCGAGTTATAAAGACTCAAAGTGGATTATTGAACTATGACGATGTTAATGAGTTTGAGTGCAAACTCGGAAAGGACACTATTATGTAGTAACAACAGTTTATGCTTATGTATGGTTGTCGGCTATCTATTGACAAATTGAGGACTTGATCACCCTTAATCTCTTGTTGATAATAGGCGGAATCATATAGATGGGATGAATTTGTTTTGTTACCTTAATGGTTTAAGATGTGAAGAATACTAAGCCGTGAGAATAATCACTCACCATGTTGTGTGAACTTATGAAGAAGTGAATACAAAAGAGTGCAATATATTGGATGATGACTTAAGACGAGTAATCAGAGTCGCGCAGCGAAAGTGTGATGTGGAGTAGTGTGCAAGTACTACTCGTGGGCAGTGAGGGATTAATAAGTCAGGAGCCTACATAGAGAATATGTATTGATTTATATGTTGGATTTAGGATCCAGTGGGGGTAATGATGTCGTATCGAAGAATTAGAACTCTTTTGAATAATTCTGAGATGACGAACATGTTATTGTGGTTGTACGTAGTTAACGAGTATGTATTTGGCAAAGTTAAGATGACGAGTTGATAATATATGATGCTATAATAATTTTGTTTCGTTGTTAAGGTGATATTGTGGATTTCAGATATAAAGAGGAATTATACTCTATGAAGGATGAAGTTGATTTAATTCTTAAAGAACTGTGGAATTCAGTTTGAGCTATTAGGTGAGCAATGGTATATCGAGGCTGATGAGTGTGATTATAACTACTTGTGTGCACTCATTCCGATGGTTGGAATGTTTAATAGATGAAGTAAATCATAAATTTGTTTTTGAGTGCGAGTAAGTATTGATGAGTGGTGGATTAGTACCATGGATGGTAAAGAATGATTCTTGAACGAATGAGTAAAGAGGGCCGGAGTTGGGTATAACTCAGAAGTCTAATTGGTAATGATGGTTGTAATGAGTAATCAGAATAGTGCAGCAAAAGCGGAATGTAACGTGTTGGATAATTGATGGTGTGACTTAAGAGGAGACAGATAATTGGAGTTCAATGGTGTAGGAATATGAGTATTGAGTTTCTTGAAAGATGCAGTTGGTGAAAAGTGTAAGTATTATTTTATCGCTCAGATGAAAGAGTGTGTCTAAGGTTTGTATGTTTGGTAGATGGAATGCAATACTACAATGTTGATCAGTGTGATCATACTATGGATTGTGCAATTGTGTTAATCAGTTATTGAGCATATTATATAGGTTGTACCTCAATGTTATATTGTAGTTAACCTTTTGGAGATATAGTGAGTGGTACACCTTTGAATGGTCAAATGCGACGTAAGAGCTGAGATTGAATGGGTGAGATGTGTTTCCTGTTGGTTATTGTCATACCCCAATTTTTGACCTAAGATACCACCTCATATCATAGCATATGCATCATTTGCATCTCTAACAAATTGCATAGCCTGTGTTTGTTACTTGTGACTCAGCAGGATTTGATCAGGAAATCACTCATCAGTACAAGTAACAATCAATTAGGGTTTTGTTCTCCCTTCATTTCAAATGAATCATCTTCATCAACAATCAACCTTTGGTCCTCAGAGATTCATTTCAACAAGCTCAAAAGCTCTGAATCAACCAAATTAGGGTTCTGACTGAAGACAGCACACTCCTGACTTTTGCTCAGAATTTGACCTAATGGCTTGGGACATGATATCAAGACCTCAAGTGCATCATTTTGACCTAATCCATTGGCTCATAACATCTCCTACACAAAGATTGATCAGACAAATCCTCAGATCAGGGTTTTGAACTATCAGGGACCAAAATCAGGGATCACATTTGGGAAACCCTAAAAATCCCCAGGGAGTCAATCAAAGGTTTCAATCATCTTCAAATAATCCCTATGACAATATCCAATGAAGATTGTGTCTCAATTCAAGATCCACAGTCATCAATTTCATCAGGTCGACAATTAGGGTTTTGACCTGATTCACTAAATAACTGACTTTTTAATCAGGACATGGTGCCACAACTCAAACCATGGCTCAATATCCTCTAATGCTTCAATATGATCCATTCATACCACTCATTTAGTGAGGATAGCCTGTTTCATTTGAAAACTCCAGAAACGCGATTCGTCTGAAAAAAGTCAACTGTACAGAATCACCATTGACTTTTGGGGAATTTTGGTCAACCATGACTTTTGAAGTTTTGAATCATCAATATATGATATATGAAGTCATTTGATCAAGAAAAATCAAGAAAATCAATCAAGAATCAAAAAGTCAAAAGTTTGACTTTTCATACTTAGAAAAATTTCTAAGTGTTTTTCATGGTTTTTTCCAAACTTTGAAAGGGAATTCCTCCAAATTTCACCTACAAACTGAAAAAAACTTCCAACATGAAAGTTGTAGATTTTGATCCAATAAACAACTTTGACACATATAAATTTTTTCCATAAGATCAACCATTTAAGAGATATGGAGCTTCAAAGTTGACATCTTTTGAAAATTTCACTTAAAACTTCATTTTCTTCAAAGTTCATGGATCTTTTTCACCCACTTCCTTAAAGATCTTGAAGAAACTTTCAACTAGGGTTTTGAAGTGTGTAATATGAGCTTTCCAAAATGTCCAAGAGCATGAAAAAATATGGAGCATAGCTATGGTTTTGAATTTTGCAATTAGAGGTCATTATGCATGAAATTACAAGCCATTTTCACTAAGTTCAATACTATATGGCCTATAATTCAAGTGATGACACACCAAAGCAATGATTGAATGATATTTTTCTGATTTGAGATCAGAATGGAAAGAGATAAGAAGCTTAGAGAAATAACCATGGTTAAGTCACTTTAACCATATGCATTAAATGGTAAGATTCCTTTCTATCTCCAAATGCCAAATCATCACTTCTTGAAGCAAGTTGCAAAGTTCTGAGTTCAGAACTCTTGGCCTATAAATAGAGGTCCAAACTTCATTGCAAATCACACCAAAACCTCACAATTATAGGTTTTCTCTCTTCTTTCTTGAATTACAAGTCATGTGTTTCAAAGTGAGGTAGAAAACTCAACCTCCAAACCTTGCAATTTCTGAACAAAGTGATGCTTCCCACAACTTCTAAATTTCATATATGATGTGTCTGAATCACTCATACACCCCAAAACACCTGAAAACTCAAAATCATCATCTCACCTCCAAATATGCATAGCATGAGACTTATCATGCCAATTTTTGTTCAGGCTCAATTCTGTCCAAACTACCACTTCTAACATCATCCATATATCACATATGAACTATCCAAACACTCACATATGATCTGTAACCTCATAATCTTCAGATTCGATTCACACTCCAAGGTTATGCAGATCGGGTACCACAGCTTAGCACAGATGAATTCATATGGTTCCAAGCATCCAGACACCTTCCATAATCATCATTGAAGCTATTCAGATTGATACAAAGCATCTGTAACATCTCCAGATCAAAATCCAATTCTCAGTTTGGCCGTTTTTGAGGTAAGTGCACTTGAACTTCAAGCTCATACTTGCACGCATCATAAATGAAATATGAGCATACCATCTTGTTTCTGCACCTATGAGGATCATTAACCCTCAATCAATTGCATCATAACATGATCATACACGATTTCACATTGAATTTCAATTCTAGGGTTCTTCGTGTTCATCAGAAAATTGATAGCCTTAGAGTGAAAATAAATGAAATTAAATGATACCATTGTGTTCCTCGTCCAAAACCGAGCAAGATAGACTATCTACTTGATCAAAACAATCCAGTTTCAAAGATTTTCAAAAATCAGTTGAAGGTGTGTTCTTGGCGCCATTTTTGTTTCAGAAATTTCAAATCCAAGTTTTAAAATATAATCAGTTTGATGCGTGTTATTAACAAGCCACAAGCGTGGCTCAGTTGGTTGTGTGTTTTGGCTGGTGAGAGAGAGGGCGTGGGTTCAAACCCTGGCAGGACCAAAAGCTTATTTTTTGCCACTTTTCTCATTCATTTTCTTAACAACTTCACTTAATTAATTAACATAGCAAATTAACTCATTTTAACTTCATTTTTTGCATACTCTTTGTTTAATATACATATTTTATGAATACCAAAAAAAATCATCAAAAAAGATTTATTTAATACATTTTTAAATAGGTTTAAAATGACACATTTTTAAGTGTTTTTAAATACTTTAAATATTGTTTTTCATTTAATTTTCAAACCTAATCACTTGTAAATATTTTTTGTGATCAAACCCTAATCATTTAGGTCTTAATTGAGTATTAAAACTTGTTTTAACTTAATTAAGTTGTTTTCTTTCAAATTCAAATCGTTTTAAGACGAGCAATCGCGATTCGTTTCAAAAAAACGATAAACCACTTCTTTTTGAAACTTTTGAGTAAATCTTTTAATTGATCAATTGATTTTCAAAACAATGTGGGGCCTCTCGAATATTAGAGAGTATAAGACCCACTCCTTTTTCTTTATACAGTTTTTCTTTGTACAAAAAACTTCTTTAAAAAAAAAACAATAAAACTTCTTCAAAATAAAACTTTTTCAAACAATTTTCAAATCACTTTCAAAACAACAAAACTTCAAAACTTTTCAAAAATATCGCCACGGGCCTCCACGTAGGTATAAGTCCCAAGCCCCTTTTGTACATACCCATTCCAGTACATGAAATTAGGTATTTCATTGTACGCCTTTTGTACATATCTCAATCAATGCGTTTTTAAACTTTGAATAACAAACCAAAAACGAAGGTTTCTTTAAATCTTCCCAAAAATATACCATGGGCCTCCATGTAGGTATAAGTCCCGAGCCTTTGTAAATACCTGTTTACATAGCTTTGAATAAACTCAAGTGGACCTCTCCCCGAGTGTGAGTCCCGAGCCCCCGTATATACAAATGGATCATGCTTACAGGTATATTTCCTTCATAAACTCCATTATATACACACACTTTGTCATATATATGTGCTTGTTCATACTTGTTCATATCTGTTCATATAACTGTTCATACTTGTTCATGTACTTGTTCATATTTGTTCGTACTTGTTCATACTTGTGATTGTGTTATATATGCTTATTCAACTTAGTACAACACTAGGTTCCCCATAGCCTCCTATTGGGCTTCGTGCAAAGAATCTCCACTAGTTTAGGTTAGGACATAGAGTATGGTTTCCCGGTGAAATCGCTCTAAGAGCTCAAACCAACTATACCATGCCTCCCCTTGGGCTTTGTACAAACGAGTGACTCTCCCATAGCCTCCTCTTGGGCTTACAATGCAAGGACCCTGGATTGTCCCTCCCATAGCCTCCTCTTGGGCTTACAATGCAAGGACCCTCGGATAGCCTCCTCTTGGGCTTCGTACAAAGACCCACGGGCTTCTTATAAGCATCCCCAATATCCAAATCAAATACCCTAGGAGATTAGACATTTTTCATCTCTATGCTAGGAGTATCTCTTATATATCATCACAAACAATCAATCAATCAAATCAAACTTCTTTTTGCCACAAGGCTGGCTAATCAATCAAACTGTTTACCACCGTACTGGATGATTAATCAAAGTTTTTGTCACAAGGCTGACTTCATTGAAACTTTTGCCACGAGGCTGGCTGATTAATCAAAACTTTTTGTCACAAGGCTGACTTCATTGAAAGTTTTTGCCACAAGGCTGGTTAAACAAACAAAAATCAAACAGATGTATGTGATGATATAGATTAGATACATCTAGCATTTAGACGACATTTGTCTATTTTCCTTTGCTTCCACTAGCATAAGTGGGAACTACGATTGCTCTGACTTTCTCAACATCCCTTTGAGAATACGTAGGCACAAGGTCGATCCTTGGCGAGCAAAACAAAACAAAAAAAACCATTCAAACCTTAGCACCCGTAGACCCCGAGCTACAGATGCTCTGATTCCCTCTAAGGGATATGTATGCAGAGGATCGCGATGATCTTTGCGAGCATAATCAAACAAACACCTTAGGTCCCACCTATTTCACAAGAACCTCTCATAACAAGAATGGAATAAACAAAATAAAGAAACCTATAGAGTACTATAGATACGTTGGGTGCTAATACCTTCCCTTCGTATAACCAACCCTCTTACCCAAAGATCTCTCCCCCCACTTTTAGGTTATTGCAGCTTTTTTCCTTTTCCTACTTTGGAAATAATAAAAAGTTTGGTCCGTACAAAAGAAAAATCATTTTTTGAGCACTCGAGCCCAAAGAAGGCATCAGGTGTCTCATCCACAAAAAGAGGAACAAAACGATTTTTCGCCCGCGACAGAAAAATGGCGACTTCACTGGGGACCATCTTTTTATTGTTTCCAAAGGAAGGGTTATTTCTATTTATTTTGTTTTATTTTATTCTTGTTACTTGTTTGGTTCTTTGGTTCTGTTACTTGTGTGGTTCTGTTACAAGTGATACATTATGGACAAATCCTAACCCAGATTAAGTACACATAAGAATTAGGTGGAGGGTATAGTCATGTGCAGGCGCACGTGAGAATCCTTCCGCTCAGTGGAGGTTCCTTGTTTGTAATATATGTTTAGCGAGTTAATTGCGAAGACATTGTTGCTTTCATTGAACTGTAGAAGCTGAGAGACCGTAGAACCCCAACCCATCCTGGCCTTATTAGGTTGTGGTGCAGAAACTATTCAGGTGAAGACTTGGATTAGTTGTCATGCGGAGAACCACACTCAGACGAGTTTTTCTTGAGAATATTACTGGCTCATGAGTTTAATTGTGGAAGGCCGGTAATATCCGAAAGAAAAATGTAGACTCTGACGTATCAGTAGAACATGTCATGCAGGTGATTAACTAGATCTATCCCATTTTTGGTTCTCTAACCTCATGCTCGTGACTCTGGACTTTTGAACCTATGCGTTACCATGTTTGCGTTACCATGTTTGTGTTACCATGTTTGAACTACCATGTTTGCTTTACCATGTTTGAATATGTGGCATCCATGCATCCATGCATTCATACATTCATTAAACCCATCTTTTTCCATAAAAAACATGATTTTTCAAAAAAAAATTAGAGAATTTTCTTTGCAAACATTATAGGATTAAGTTATGGAAAAAAGATATACCAAGAGATACGGTTTCAAAGAGCCTAAGGTGGAAAGACTGAAAGAGTTAGCATCTTTTGTACAAGATCCTTCTGATTTTAGGAAAAGCCATGGAAAGCTTTTGCCTATCTTGAACACTCATGTTGATGAGGGACTTCTCAAAACTCTGGTTCAGTTTTATGATCCCGTCTACCGGTGTTTTACCTTTCCAGACTATCAGTTGGTACCAACCTTGGAAGAATACGCCAATCTTTTTGGTATTCCTGTGTCTGACAAAATACCCTTCAATGGTTTGGAAGCCATTCCTAAATCACCAGCCATTGCAACAGGTACCCACTTGAAGAAATCTGAAATAGAGAGTAATTGGACTACCAAAGGAAACCTTCCAGGTTTGCCTTCACAGTTTCTAATAAAGAAAGCCTTTGATTTCATCGAAACTGGTAGCATGATAGCTTTTGAAGCTGTTTTAGCCTTGCTCATCTATGGGTTGGTTCTGTTTCCCAATATCGACGACTTTGTTGATATCAATGCCATAAAGGTCTTTTTGAATGGAAATCCCGTTCCGACTCTGCTTGGTGACATGTATTTCTCTGTCCATCATAGGAATCACCAAGGTGGTGGAATTATTGTGTGTTGTGTACCTCTGTTGTTCAAATGGATTGTTTCACACTTACCTAAGTCTCCCATTTTCACGGAAAACCGAGAAGGTTTACGTTGGTCTCAAAGACTTATGTCTCTTACTAATAATGATATTCAGTGGTATACCTTGGCTCGCTGCGGTACAGAAACCATTGAAAGTTGTGGAGAATTCGCCAACGTACCCCTCATTGGTACACAAGGAGGAATTAACTACAATCCGGTCCTAGCCCGACGACAACTCGGGTATGCAAATTCAACTAAACCCATTGGCCCTACAGTGGAAAGCTACTTTTATCAGGAAGGAAATGATCCTCAAGGGTTGAAAACAAAAATGGTGAAAGCCTGGTACGGCATCCGATGGAAAGAAAAAGGTGAGATAAAGAACTGTATCGCTACGAACGCCTACACCTGCTGGGTAAAGAAAAGGGCAAAGGAGTTTCAAATGCCTTATGATTATGAAAAACCCATGTTCCCTGTGGTATCTCAACGACCCAACATTCCCACTATGGAGGAATACCAAGACACTTTGACCAAGATGAGGATAGAAAAAGACGCTTGGGAAGAAAAGCTTCGAAGAACTGATGTGGAAAATAGAAAGTTGAAGAAACAAGTGAAAGATCACGAAGAAACTCTCTATTATCAGGATGGATGGCTCATGAACAAAGATGAGAAGATCCGTCGGAAAGATGCCGCAATCAGAAGATACATCAAAGAAAGCAAGAAAAAACCTGAAGGTTCAACAAGCAACGCTCCAACTCCTGACGATTGGAAGAATATTGTTGACAAGCTAAAGACCGAAAAGGCCGAAGTGAAAGCTTACTATGGGAAAGAAATCATGAAGCTCAAGCTGCACAATGCATTTGGTTCTTCGTCTGATGAAGATGCTTAGGATTTGTTTAGATTTTTATTTTTTTATTTGCTTTTGTAAGGAGCTACGCTCCAATGTTGTAACATTTCCCATTATTGAATAAAAAAAAATGAATAAAAGAATAGTTTGTGTTCAAATGTTTGCAAGGAAATAATCTTTAAAATATTTGGAAAAATCATAAATCTCTTTTTTGCATACATCATTCTGCATATCGAGTCTGTTGTATAGAGTCTTATCTTTTGGATCTTTCTCCAATAGATCGTCAAGCTGTCGCGTCTCAAAGTTTCTCGACCGCGCTCGCAATCAGACCACAGATACAATACTCGTTCAAGCAGAAGAAGGGTAATGGAACACTCTGAACAAGAGAATATTGAGCTCCGTGGTACAGTGACCACTCTTCAAGAGAAGTTGGAAAGTCTCACTACTCTGGTTGACTCCTTAATGGCCATACAGAATCAGCCGCCGCCACCCAACAGTCAAGCAACGGTAACATCTGAAGTCACTACTCCAGTTTCTACAGTTGCATTCAACATTCCATCTTTCTCCATGCCAGAAGGTTGGGGCCCGCCTTTCAGCTTCGGTACAGGTTTCCGTCATAATTTCTCTGGGGTTCAAACAGCTACAACTGAAGCGCCTACTGCACAAGGTTCGGCGTTTATTCCACATTCGGGGGTAACTTTTTCCCAGATTACTATGGCACTATCTCAACCCACTATGACAGTTCCGACCCCTACGGTTCACACTGTTCCTTATGATGGCAATGAGATTTATCATGATCAAGGTGATAGCACAAATCCGCGTAATCTTGTGGAAGATCTCCAAGAACAGTTCAACAAGATTCAATTGGAAGTCAAGGCTATTCGTGGCAAAGATTTGTTTGGAAAGAATGCCCAGGAGCTATGTTTGGTTCCCAGTGTACAAATACCTGCTAAATTCAAGGTCCCTGACTTTGAGAAGTACAAAGGAAGTTCTTGTCCACAAAGCCATCTTGTGATGTATGCCAGAAAGATGTCTACTTATGCAAATAATCATCAGTTGCTTATCCATTACTTTCAAGACAGTTTGACTGGTGCCGCACTGAAGTGGTACACAGGCTTGGATAGCACTAATATTCGAACATTCAATGACCTAGGTGAGGCCTTTGTCCGACAATACAAGTATAACTCGGATATGGCTCCAGACAGAGATCAGCTTCGGTCCATGGCTCAGAAAGATCATGAAGCTTTCAAAGAGTATGCCCAACGATGGAGAGAAACTGCTGCTCAGATTAATCCACCGTTAAAAGAGAAAGAGATGACAAAGATCTTCTTGAATACTCTCAGTCCGTTTTATTATGAACGCATGATTGCTAGTGCTCCAAGTGATTTCACCGAAATGGTAAACATGGGGATGCGTCTAGAAGAAGGAGTCCGAACCGGACGTCTGACTAAAGAAGGTGGATCTTCGAGTGGAACCAAAAAGTTCGGAAGTGGTTTCCCAAAGAAGAAAGAACAAAGTGTTGACATGGTATCCCAAGGGAGGCCAAGAGGAAATGTTAATCGTCAACGACAGGTAGCTGCTATTGCACCAGCTGTTAATACAACACCGAATCCAGGATTTACCCCGCAGTTTCAACAACAACAGCCTCGACAACAGGCTCAACAACTTAACAACAATCAGAATCGTGTGCAAAGAGCTCCACAGTTTGATCCGATTCCGATGACCTATACGGAATTGTACCCTGCACTGATTGAAAGAGGCCTTATTCAAACTAAAGCACCACCACCAGTACCTGAGAGACTCCCATGGTGGTACAAAGCTGAGGTCTCATGCCCTTATCACCAAGGAGCGCCTGGCCATGATCTTGAGCATTGCATAGCTTTGAAATATGAAGTTCAGAGGTTGGTTAGATCTAATCTCCTCTCTTTCAGAAATTTGAATCCTAATGTGCAAGCAAATCCGCTGCCCAATCATGGAGGGCATGTTGTAAACATGGTGTATGGATGTCCTGGCCAATACCGAGTCTATAATATCAACTTCTCAAGAGCAGATTTAGTACAAATGCACGCCACTCTCTGTCGAGGGCCGAGTTTTCGCCAGCATCACTACGGTTCATGTCGCATATGTTGTGTGGATTCCCATGGATGTTCCATTGTGAGAAGAGATCTCCAAGTTTTGCTAGATAATGGTACTATTGAGATCTATAGAAATAGGGATGAAAATGAAGTTAACATGATAGGATGTTATCCGCATGAGCTTTTAGTCTCAGATATCAACTCGGAAATGCCTACAGTTAACATCATCGTTCCTCATTTCAACATGCCTGAGCGCATGGAAGTTACTTACAACAAGCCGAAGGTTTCTATTGCTCCTTTGATCATTTGTCTACCTGGACCTGTTCCTTATAACTCTGACAAGGCAGTTCCATACAACTACAATGCCACAATGATAAAGGATGGACAAGAAGTTCCTTTACCAACTCTCTCATCTGTCGTGAACATTGCTGATGTGAGTCGAGTAACAAGAAGTGGACGTGTGTATACTCCGCTACCTCCAAAGCAGCCTGTTACTCCTGCAACCGGACAAAATCATGTTGTTACACCAGTGGGGAATCCTGAGGAAACTCCTGTCAGTAATACAAACACTGATGTTGGTCAATCCAGTAGAACCAATGTCAATCCTGACTTTGATGAAATTTTGAAACTTATCAAAAGAAGTGAATATAAGATTGTGGATCAGCTTATGCAGACTCCTTCGAAGATCTCGATACTTTCATTACTTTTAAACTCAGAAGCACACAGGGAAGCCCTGATGAGAGTTTTGGATCAAGCTTTTGTAGATCATGATGTGACTGTTGATCACTTTGATGGGATAATAGCCAACATAACAGCTTGTAACAATTTAAGCTTCTGTGATGAAGAACTCCCCGAGGAGGGTAAAAATCACAATCTTGCTTTGCACATTTCTATGAACTGTCAGTCAGACTCTTTGTCCAATGTGTTGGTAGACACCGGATCTTCCTTGAATGTGATGCCAAAGACGACTCTTGCTCGCTTGTCTTACCAAGGAATGCCTATGAAATTCAGTGGTGTAGTAGTCAAAGCATTTGATGGATCGCGAAAATCTGTTATTGGCGAAGTCAACCTTCCCATGACAATTGGTCCACATACATTTCAAATCACTTTCCAGGTCATGGACATTCAAGCTGCTTATAGCTGTCTGTTAGGACGACCATGGATCCACGAAGCAGGGGCAGTGACTTCTACGCTCCATCAGAAGTTAAAATTTGTAACAAATGGAAAATTGGTAACAATAAGTGGAGAGCAAGCCTTGATGGTGAGCCATTTATCCAATTTCTCTTTCATAAGTGCTGATGATGTGGAAGGAACTCCGTTCCAAGGTCTCTCTTTAGAAGACGAATCTTCCAAGGAAAAAGCATCAATCTCTTCTTACAAAGAGGCAGTAAAAGTAGTGAAAGATGGAACTACCACTGGCTGGGGGCAAGTTGTGATCCCGACCAAGAATGAAACCAGAGCTGGTCTCGGATGTTCACCAACATTCTCAAACTGCACCAAGAAGGATGAAATCCTTCGTCCGATCAAAGAAACATTCATTAGCGGAGGATTCCTTAACCCAATTCCTCAAGAGGTTAATGTCCTTATTGAAGAATGCATCGAAGAAGGTCTACCTGATACTGAAGAAGAATGGAAGTGTTATCTCAATGACTCGGGATACATATCTCAGGAAGAACCATATCCTCCTTCAGAGAAAACAAGTGCTAAAGAAATTCCGCCTATTCCTGCAGAAGTTTGGGACACCTTGGGACAACCAAGTGGAAAATTTGATTATATGGTGAAATATACTGCACCTGAAAGTTACAAGATTGCGATTGAGGATATCCAACCAACTGGATGGGGAGATTCCTTTGAATATAATAGTCAACCAGAAGAGGCTTATCAGCCCTGTCAGTTTTCTCAGCATCCTGAAATTACTGAAGATTTCAGCTTCAATGCATCTGCCAAGGTTCATAATCCTGAAGATGGTTATTATCACGTAAATGCCATTTTTGAAGATGAAGGGGAAGATGGCCCCGCAACTGACTCAGAAAGTGTCGCTGACAATGAGTCTCTTCATCCTGGAGACTGGGAAATACATCCTGAAAATTCTGAAGATTGTGACTCGTCTTATGCTCTTCAAGAAGTAGGAGAAGACCGTTTCAACTCTACAAAGAACAAGAGTGACAAACCAGGACCTTCAAATCCTGCTCGACCAGCGGTCAATGTCAATACTGAAGATAACTCTGGGGAGAATTTTCCTGAATACATAATACACAGAGGAGTTCGTTGCTACTGGAAAGCTGTCGACGTTCCGAATGTTGTTCGCCGCTCAAAGTAATCACCTCGCTGTTATTTTGACCTCCTGCCTCGCCCAAAGCAGAGAGATGTTTTATAGGGCTTTGCTTTTAAATGTTCCGCCCAAATAACTTTGTGTATAGGGCTTTGTTTTAAAAGTTTCCCTCTTTGTCCTGCCCAAGACAAATGAGTTCGTGTTTAGGGCTTTGTTTCAAAAATGAATCATAAATAAAGTGTCATTTTGAATTCCCTACATTATATGTTTTATTTTTGCTTTTTTCTGGAAATGGTAATCCTAAAAAACCAAAAAAATAATAAAAAAAAAACTTTTTTCAAAAAAAATCTGCATACACTCTTGCATTCATAAAATTTCTGAAATAAATATAAATCACATCTGCAGATTTACTATTGATAAACCCATTGAATGCAATAACCCTATGCCCTCTCCCAACTTTGAGTTTCCTGTGTTTGAAGCCGAAGAAGAGGAAGAAGAGGAGATCCCGGACGAGATCTCTCGATTACTTAAGCACGAGGAAAGAGCCATTCTGCCTCACAAAGAGCCTTTAGAAAAGATCAACTTGGGTTCTGAAGAAGACAAAAAAGAAGTGACCATTGGATCGCTGCTTGATACTGATATCAAGAGTAAGTTGACAGACCTTCTCAAAGAATATGTTGACGTGTTTGCCTGGTCCTACCAAGACATGCCTGGGTTGGATACCAGTATTGTTCAGCATTACTTACCATTGAAGCCAGAATGTCCGCCAGTTAAGCAGAAATTGTGAAGGACTCACCCTGATATGGCAAACCAGATCAAAGTGGAAGTTCAAAAGCAGCTCGACGCAGGTTTTCTTGTCACCTCTGAATATCCTCAATGGTTGGCCAACATAGTGCCAGTTCCGAAGAAAGATGGCAAGGTCAGAATGTGTGTTGACTACCGTGACTTGAACAAGGCCAGTCCAAAAGATGATTTTCCATTACCACATATCGACATGCTGGTTGATAACACCGCTAAGTTCAATGTCTTTTCCTTCATGGACGGGTTCTCCGGTTATAATCAGATCAAGATGGCTCCTGAAGACATGGAGAAGACATCTTTCATCACCCCATGGGGTACCTTTTGCTACAAAGTGATGTCGTTTGGATTAAAAAATGCAGGCGCAACTTACCAAAGGGAAATGACTACTCTATTTCACGACATGATGCATAAAGAAATTGAAGTTTATGTGGACGACATGATAGCCAAATCCAGCACAGAAGAAGAACATATTGAATACCTTTTGAAGTTGTTTCAACGACTAAGGAAATATCAGCTTCGCTTGAATCCTAATAAATGTACTTTTGGGGTTAGATCTGGAAAACTCTTGGGTTTCATTGTCAGCCAAAGAGGTATTGAAGTAGATCCCGACAAAGTCAGAGCTATTCAAGAGATGCCTGCACCAAAAACTGAAAAACAAGTAAGAGGATTTCTCGGACGATTGAACTATATCTCCAGATTCATCTCTCAAATGACTGCTACATGTGGGCCAATTTTCAAGCTGCTCCGCAAAGATCAAGGGGTTGTATGGACTGAAGATTGCCAGAAGGCGTTCGACAGTATCAAAGAGTACCTGTTAGAACCACCAATATTGATTCCTCCAGTTGAAGGAAGACCATTAATCATGTACCTTACCGTGTTGGAAGAATCCATGGGTTGTATGCTTGGACAACAAGATGAAACCGGTAAGAAGGAGCATGCCATCTATTACTTATGTAAGAAATTCACAGACTGTGAGTCTCGTTACTCCATGCTCGAAAAAACATGTTGTGCTTTGGCTTGGGCTTCAAAACGTCTCCGCCAATACATGATCAACAATACTACTTGGTTAATCTCCAAAATGGATCCGATCAAGTACGTCTTTGAAAAGCCTGCCTTAACAGGAAGGATTGCCCGATGGCAAATGCTGCTATCTGAGTATGACATTGAATACCGTGCTCAAAAAGCGATCAAAGGAAGCATTCTCGCCGATCACTTGGCGCATCAACCAATTAATGAATATCAATCTCTCAAGTTTGACTTTCCTGATGAAGATGTCTTATACTTGAAGATGAAAGATTGTGACGAACCATTACCTGAAGAAGGTCCTGATCCTGGATCAAAATGGGGCCTAATTTTTGATGGAGCAGTAAACGCTTTTGGCAATGGAATTGGGGCAATCATCATCACTCCCAAGGGTACTCATATCCCGTTCTCCGCCAGACTGCTATTTGACTGTACCAACAACATCGCAGAATATGAAGCTTGTATCATGGGTCTCGAAGAAGCCATTGACTTAAGGATCAAGATCCTCGACATATATGGAGATTCAGCCCTCGTGATCAACCAAATCAAAGACAAATGGGAAACTTACCACCCTGGCTTGATTCCCTACAGAGATTATGCAAGACGTCTGTTGACTTTCTTCAACAAGGTTGAATTGCATCATATACCTCGAGATCAGAATCGAATGGCAGACGCCTTGGCTACTCTATCTTCCATGTTTAAAGTCAATCATTGGAATGATATGCCTACAGTCAGAATCACGCGCCTCGAAAGGCCCGCCTATGTGTTTGCAACTGAAGTAGTCATCGATGATAAACCGTGGTTCCACGACATCAAACGCTTCCTTCAAACTCAAGAGTACCCGCTTGGAGCATCAAACAAAGATAAGAAAACTCTAAGGAGGCTTTCTGGCAGTTTCTTCCTGAACGGAGATGTGCTATACAAAAGAAACTTCGACATGGTTTTGCTCAGATGCGTGGACAGACACGAAGCAGACATGTTAATGCATGAAGTGCATGAAGGGTCCTTTGGAACTCATTCAAATGGGCATGCAATGTCCAAAAAGATCTTAAGAGCAGGATACTATTGGTTGACAATGGAATCTGATTGTTACAAACACGTGAAGAGATGTCACAAGTGCCAGATCTATGCAGATAAGATCCATGTGCCACCGACTCTACTCAACGTTCTCTCATCTCCATGGCCTTTCTCCATGTGGGGTATCGACATGATTGGAATGATCGAACCGAAAGCTTCAAACGGTCATCGTTTCATCCTGGTAGCCATTGATTACTTCACCAAATGGGTCGAAGCAGCATCTTACGCCAATGTTACAAGACAAGTGGTTGTGAGGTTTATCAAGAACAACATCATTTGCCGATATGGTGTTCCCAGCAAGATCATTACAGACAATGGTTCGAACTTGAACAACAAGATGATGAAAGAATTATGTGAGGAATTCAAGATTGAGCATCATAACTCTTCTCCTTACAGACCAAAAATGAACGGCGCCGTTGAAGCTGCCAACAAGAACATTAAGAAGATCGTCCAGAAAATGGTCGTCACTTACAAAGACTGGCACGAAATGCTGCCATTTGCTTTACATGGGTACCGTACTTCAGTGCGTACTTCAACAGGGGCACTCCCTTTTCTCTAGTATACGGCATGGAAGCTGTGCTCCCCGTAGAAGTTGAAATCCCATCAATGAGAGTCCTCATGGAAACTAAGTTATCAGAGGCTGAATGGTGTCAAAACAGATACGATCAGTTGAACTTAATCGAAGAAAAACGTATGACTGCTCTATGCCATGGACAGTTATACCAAGCAAGGATGAAACAAGCTTTCAACAAAAAGGTTCGACCTCGTGAGTTTCAAGAAGGCGACCTCGTGCTTAAAAAGATCTTGTCTTTTCAACCAGATTCTAGGGGAAAATGGTCTCCTAATTACGAAGGCCCGTATGTTGTCAAAAGAACATTTTCTGGCGGCGCCATGATTCTTACAACCATGGATGGTGATGAACTCCCACATCCTGTGAATGCCGATGCAGTCAAGAAATACTTTGTCTAAAAAAAATACAAAAGAACAGCTCGGTAAGTCGAAAACCCGCAAAGGGCGACTTAGGCAAAAATGAGCGTCTCGGTGGACTGAAAACCCGAAAGGGCGGTCCAGGCAAAAATTAGAGACAATAAACAGAAAAAAATCATCCTGGTAGATTGAAAACCTGAAAAGGGAAATCTAGGCAAAAATTAGGGATTTATGACAAAGTAACTGCATCAGTCCGTACTTCGTCACCTGAAGAGTCTGTACTTCATCAAAGGATCTTCAATCAAATTATCGCCAATCTGAAGCGACAAGCACAGTTAGAACTCAAAGTTGTTAGGGGGAATAGTGGTTATTGCTTTCAATGTAGCCTTTTCCGCATAATTGCCATTTCCAACTTTTGTAAATACTCCATGGAATCACGCCTTTAGCTGATTTCCATCCTATTAAATAAATTTGAGCCTTGTGCCCATTTGTTTGCAATCTCTAATTTCTTTTAGCTTGCAAAATGACGCTTTAATTGTGTTATTCACTTTTGAAAAAAAAAAAAAAAAAAAAAAAAAGAGCAAAAAAAAGTTTTAAATGAATTTACTTTCCTTTTTCAAAATAAAAGCGAAACTTTCCTTTAAGTTGTGAACAACGGAAGGAACATCAACAGCTATCTCCATAGGACGAAGCTCTTTTATCCCCAGTGAAAAGGATTTTCTATCCCCATTAACGAAGATTTTCCATCTCCAGTGAAAAGGTTCTTCCATCTCAATGAGAAAAGATGCTCATCTTCCCCAGAGAAGTTTAAAGCACGCAACACCATTCATCACCTGTGTTATCTACACCGTGTTGAAGAACATTTGCCAAGTATCTGGTTGTATTGCGACGTCGGTCCTTCTCCAGTACATACTTCATTGTCTGTCAGTATCGTCAGCATGCATGCAACATTCATGACATTCATCATTCATACATATTTGTATCATTTATGCATTCTTGTATTTTTTAATATCTGCTTTAAAAATCACTTGTTCAGGATATATCTATCCCAAAAAAAAAGAAGAAAAAAAAGAGAGAAGAAAAAGAAAAAAGAAACATGTATGGGCGTGTCATCTCTCCAAATAGGTTGTCACCCATAAGCAGAAAAAACTTCTTGTTTCTCCAGTTCCCCACTGAGATCATTCCTCGTGGAAGAAGGTTACTTTAGTTTCTCCTCTCAAAACAAGGGAGAAAATCCCCGGTTGAGTTCATTCCTCATTGGGTACAAAGTCTTGTTTGACTATTTCTTTCCAATTAATTCTTGGTTAGAACCTTGTCTTTACCAGAGATTCAAATTCCGATTCCTCAAATAGAGTCGTGAAAAAACAGACAATAAGCAATAGCCTCATCATCTGAGCAGCTTATGTCTCTTTCAAAAGATTTTTTCTTCAAGGAAATCAATCATGAAGACCATTTGACAAATCAGGGCCTTATTACTGTTCACAAGGCTGAATAACCAGTAATTTCCCTAGCAAAGTCTCCAAGATCATTTTATCACTCGGCTGATAATTGATCAAGTCTTCAAAACCACTATCACGAGGCTGGTAGTCGGTAACCCTTTGTTCTGGTTATATTATTAAACATGTCTATCACAAGGCTGATAGTCGGTAATATTAACCGAACCTTTGAAACACTTTTTACCTTGTCAAGTCTATCACAATGCTGGTAGTCGGTAATACAGTTTCATACCTTTCACCTTCGCATTATTAAACAGGTCTATCCCCATGCTGATAGTCGACAATGTCGATAGGTAAGCTTTTCTTACAAAGCTATCATTCCTCGGTGAAGCATACACTTGCTTTCCCGAAAAGAAAAAAAACGGATTCTCTTCCTAAAAATGGATTGAGACATCCATCCCGATCTCTTGTCCCCAGTGGAGTCAGTTTGATATCCCTCGGTAAAGATATCCTTGCATCATTCGCAATTTTGGTATCTTAGGTCCAAAATTCGCGTCTTCTGATATTTAAGTCTCTTCCACCCTATCAAAACGAAGATTTTCAATCTTCGTGTCTCAGGTTGAAGAAACTTAAATAGGGGCATCTGTTATACCCCAATTTTTGACCCTAAGATACCACCTCATATCATAGCATATGCATCATTTGCATCTCTAACAAATTGCATAGCCTGTGTTTGTTACTTGTGACTCAGCAGGATTTGATCAGGAAATCACTCATCAGTACAAGTAACAATCAATTAGGGTTTTGTTCTCCCTTCATTTCAAATGAATCATCTTCATCAACAATCAACCTTTGGTCCTCAGAGATTCATTTCAACAAGCTCAAAAGCTCTGAATCAACCAAATTAGGGTTCTGACTGAAGACAGCACACTCCTGACTTTTGCTCAGAATTTGACCTAATGGCTTGGGACATGATATCAAGACCTCAAGTGCATCATTTTGACCTAATCCATTGGCTCATAACATCTCCTACACAAAGATTGATCAGACAAATCCTCAGATCAGGGTTTTGAACTATCAGGGACCAAAATCAGGGATCACATTTGGGAAACCCTAAAAATCCCCAGGGAGTCAATCAAAGGTTTCAATCATCTTCAAATAATCCCTATGACAATATCCAATGAAGATTGTGTCTCAATTCAAGATCCACAGTCATCAATTTCATCAGGTCGACAATTAGGGTTTTGACCTGATTCACTAAATAACTGACTTTTTAATCAGGACATGGTGCCACAACTCAAACCATGGCTCAATATCCTCTAATGCTTCAATATGATCCATTCATACCACTCATTTAGTGAGGATAGCCTGTTTCATTTGAAAACTCCAGAAACGCGATTCGTCTGAAAAAAGTCAACTGTACAGAATCACCATTGACTTTTGGGGAATTTTGGTCAACCATGACTTTTGAAGTTTTGAATCATCAATATATGATATATGAAGTCATTTGATCAAGAAAAATCAAGAAAATCAATCAAGAATCAAAAAGTCAAAAGTTTGACTTTTCATACTTAGAAAAATTTCTAAGTGTTTTTCATGGTTTTTTCCAAACTTTGAAAGGGAATTCCTCCAAATTTCACCTACAAACTGAAAAAAACTTCCAACATGAAAGTTGTAGATTTTGATCCAATAAACAACTTTGACACATATAAATTTTTTCCATAAGATCAACCATTTAAGAGATATGGAGCTTCAAAGTTGACATCTTTTGAAAATTTCACTTAAAACTTCATTTTCTTCAAAGTTCATGGATCTTTTTCACCCACTTCCTTAAGGATCTTGAAGAAAATTTCAACTAGGGTTTTGAAGTGTGTAATATGAGCTTTCCAAAATGTCCAAGAGCATGAAAAAATATGGAGCATAGCTATGGTTTTGAATTTTGCAATTAGAGGTCATTATGCATGAAATTACAAGCCATTTTCACTAAGTTCAATACTATATGGCCTATAATTCAAGTGATGACACACCAAAGCAATGATTGAATGATATTTTTCTGATTTGAGATCAGAATGGAAAGAGATAAGAAGCTTAGAGAAATAACCATGGTTAAGTCACTTTAACCATATGCATTAAATGGTAAGATTCCTTTCTATCTCCAAATGCCAAATCATCACTTCTTGAAGCAAGTTGCAAAGTTCTGAGTTCAGAACTCTTGGCCTATAAATAGAGGTCCAAACTTCATTGCAAATCACACCAAAACCTCACAATTATAGGTTTTCTCTCTTCTTTCTTGAATTACAAGTCATGTGTTTCAAAGTGAGGTAGAAAACTCAACCTCCAAACCTTGCAATTTCTGAACAAAGTGATGCTTCCCACAACTTCTAAATGTCATATATGATGTGTCTGAATCACTCATACACCCCAAAACACCTGAAAACTCAAAATCATCATCTCACCTCCAAATATGCATAGCATGAGACTTATCATGCCAATTTTTGTTCAGGCTCAATTCTGTCCAAACTACCACTTCTAACATCATCCATATATCACATATGAACTATCCAAACACTCACATATGATCTGTAACCTCATAATCTTCAGATTCGATTCACACTCCAAGGTTATGCAGATCGGGTACCACAGCTTAGCACAGATGAATTCATATGGTTCCAAGCATCCAGACACCTTCCATAATCATCATTGAAGCTATTCAGATTGATACAAAGCATCTGTAACATCTCCAGATCAAAATCCAATTCTCAGTTTGGCCGTTTTTGAGGTAAGTGCACTTGAACTTCAAGCTCATACTTGCACGCATCATAAATGAAATATGAGCATACCATCTTGTTTCTGCACCTATGAGGATCATTAACCCTCAATCAATTGCATCATAACATGATCATACACGATTTCACATTGAATTTCAGTTCTAGGGTTCTTCGTGTTCATCAGAAAATTGATAGCCTTAGAGTGAAAATAAATGAAATTAAATGATACCATTGTGTTCCTCGTCCAAAACCGAGCAAGATAGACTATCTACTTGATCAAAACAATCCAGTTTCAAAGATTTTCAAAAATCAGTTGAAGGTGTGTTCTTGGCGCCATTTTTGTTTCAGAAATTTCAAATCCAAGTTTTAAAATATAATCAGTTTGATGCGTGTTATTAACAAGCCACAAGCGTGGCTCAGTTGGTTGTGTGTTTTGGCTGGTGAGAGAGAGGGCGTGGGTTCAAACCTTGGCAGGACCAAAAGCTTATTTTTTGCCACTTTTCTCATTCATTTTCTTAACAACTTCACTTAATTAATTAACATAGCAAATTAACTCATTTTAACTTCATTTTTTGCATACTCTTTGTTTAATATACATATTTTATGAATACCAAAAAAAATCATCAAAAAAGATTTATTTAATACATTTTTAAATAGGTTTAAAATGACACATTTTTAAGTGTTTTTAAATACTTTAAATATTGTTTTTCATTTAATTTTCAAACCTAATCACTTGTAAATATTTTTTGTGATCAAACCCTAATCATTTAGGTCTTAATTGAGTATTAAAACTTGTTTTAACTTAATTAAGTTGTTTTCTTTCAAATTCAAATCGTTTTAAGACGAGCAATCGCGATTCGTTTCAAAAAAACGATAAACCACTTCTTTTTGAAACTTTTGAGTAAATCTTTTAATTGATCAATTGATTTTCAAAATGATGTGGGGCCTCTCGAATATTAGAGAGTATAAGACCCACTCCTTTTTCTTTATACAGTTTTTCTTTGTACAGAAAACTTCTTTCAAAAAAAAACAATAAAACTTCTTCAAAATAAAACTTTTTCAAACAATTTTCAAATCACTTTCAAAACAACAAAACTTCAAAACTTTTCAAAAATATCGCCACGGGCCTCCACGTAGGTATAAGTCCCAAGCCCCTTTTGTACATACCCATTCCAGTACATGAAATTAGGTATTTCATTGTACGCCTTTTGTACATATCTCAATCAATGCGTTTTTAAACTTTGAATAACAAACCAAAAACGAAGGTTTCTTTAAATCTTCCCAAAAATATACCATGGGCCTCCATGTAGGTATAAGTCCCGAGCCTTTGTAAATACCTGTTTACATAGCTTTGAATAAACTCAAGTGGACCTCTCCCCGAGTGTGAGTCCCGAGCCCCCGTATATACAAATGGATCATGCTTACAGGTATATTTCCTTAATAAACTCCATTATATACACACACTTTGTCATATATATGTGCTTGTTCATACTTGTTCATATCTGTTCATATAACTGTTCATACTTGTTCATGTACTTGTTCATATTTGTTCGTACTTGTTCATACTTGTGATTGTGTTATATATGCTTATTCAACTTAGTACAACACTAGGTTCCCCATAGCCTCCTATTGGGCTTCGTGCAAAGAATCTCCACTAGTTTAGGTTAGGACATAGAGTATGGTTTCCCGGTGAAATCGCTCTAAGAGCTCAAACCAACTATACCATGCCTCCCCTTGGGCTTTGTACAAACGAGTGACTCTCCCATAGCCTCCTCTTGGGCTTACAATGCAAGGACCCTGGATTGTCCCTCCCATAGCCTCCTCTTGGGCTTACAATGCAAGGACCCTCGGATAGCCTCCTCTTGGGCTTCGTACAAGGACCCACGGGCTTCTTATAAGCATCCCCAATATCCAAATCAAATACCCTAGGAGATTAGACATTTTTCATCTCTATGCTAGGAGTATCTCTAATATATCATCACAAACAATCAATCAATCAAATCAAACTTCTTTTTGCCACAAGGCTGGCTAATCAATCAAACTGTTTACCACCGTACTGGATGATTAATCAAAGTTTTTGTCACAAGGCTGACTTCATTGAAACTTTTGCCACGAGGCTGGCTGATTAATCAAAACTTTTTGTCACAAGGCTGACTTCATTGAAAGTTTTTGCCACAAGGCTGGTTAAACAAACAAAAATCAAACAGATGTATGTGATGATATAGATTAGATACATCTAGCATTTAGACGACATTTGTCTATTTTCCTTTGCTTCCACTAGCATAAGTGGGAACTACGATTGCTCTGACTTTCTCAACATCCCTTTGAGAATACGTAGGCACAAGGTCGATCCTTGGCGAGCAAAACAAAACAAAAAAAACCATTCAAACCTTAGCACCCGTAGACCCCGAGCTACAGATGCTCTGATTCCCTCTAAGGGATATGTATGCAGAGGATCGCGATGATCTTTGCGAGCATAATCAAACAAACACCTTAGGTCCCACCTATTTCACAAGAACCTCTCATAACAAGAATGGAATAAACAAAATAAAGAAACCTATAGAGTACTATAGATACGTTGGGTGCTAATACCTTCCCTTCGTATAACCAACCCTCTTACCCAAAGATCTCTCCCCCCACTTTTAGGTTATTGCAGCTTTTTTCCTTTTCCTACTTTGGAAATAATAAAAAGTTTGGTCCGTACAAAAGAAAAATCATTTTTTGAGCACTCGAGCCCAAAGAAGGCATCAGGTGTCTCATCCACAAAAAGAGGAACAAAACGATTTTTCGCCCGCGACAGTTATGTCAGATGGAGTTTGAGGATTGACTGATGGTAATGTTAATTGGGAGCTGGAGAGTCGGGTGAAGGACTCTTATACGAGCTGGTTACTTGAGGTATGTTTTCGAGGACGAAAACGCTTTTAGTGGGGGAGAGTTGTAACACCCGTATATTTTAATTTTTAATTTAAATGGAAATTTAATTAATAATTAGAATTATTGGTGGTTTATGGAATTATTTGGAAAGAGTTATGAGATGGGCTATTGGGCCAAGTGTGGTGTTAGTAAAGAGGGGGTGCTATGTTAGCAAAGCCCTTTACTAATTAAAATCTATTTTTCATAAAAATAAAGAATTGAGGAAAAAAGGAAAATAGATGTGGAAGATGAGCAGAAGAGTAGAAGTGCTGATACGTAAAAGAGGAGCAGAAGAGGAAGAGGGCTAATCAAGATCCTTGGCTAAGGTAAGGGGGGACTCTTCCGGTTAACATCTTTTATCGTATTTTAGATAATAAGACTGGTTTAGGTGCATTGTTTGTGTCAATTGGTTATATGATGGATTGGGGTTTGGGATGATTTTGAAGGGAATTGTATGATTTGATGAATTGTATGATCCTCTTTGTGTATTATATTTGTGTGATAACATGTATGTGGATGATATGGTGGTGTTTGAGATTCATGACATAACTTGGTTTGGGTTTTGGGGATTTTGGGGTAAATCCCGTAATGCTGTCAATTGCGATGAAAACTCTGACTTTTGCCAGTTCGCGCCGCGAAGGTAGTTGCGCACCGCGAAGGCGTAGTGATTTTCTCGTTCCGCGCTGCGAACCTTTGTTTGCGCCGCGAAGGCGTGTTTTCTATTCGTTACGCGCTGCGGACTGTGTGTGGCGCCGCGTGCTGTAGCGATAGTTGTTTTCTTGAAAAATGTAACGATGTGTAACTTTCAAACCGTAAGTCCGTTTTAGACGCCGTTTTGGACGTTGTTCCTTAAACTGAATGTTCTACCATATGAAATAAATAAAACAACAATAACTTGATTTTATTTTGGAAAGTATCATTTTCTCCAAATGTGGTTTATTTTGGTTTTGCATAGTTGATGAGGTGCAATGATTGTTGTTTGCATAATTGAATATGTGCAATGATGTGTGCTGTGATAATGTGGTTGCTTCTGCTTGTTATGCAAATGGATGTTGTTCATGGTAAATATGGTTATCATATGTTTTGATGAACGATGATGTAAATGCTCTGTTGTTGTTGGGTTGATTTGTTGTACTTGGTACACGATTGTGAGAGGTGCTATTGTTGTTGCACTGTGTGGTGGTTTATGCGTATAGGAACATTAATGAATGATTTACCTCTTATGATATTGTGGTTGTAATTGGTGTTTGTTATACATATATTGTTGGTGTAAAATATGTATTTTATTATGGTTGACAAATAGCATTAACTGTGTGTGGCTATTTATTTTGTGGTGGTTGATGATTGTGACATTGGTTGTTTAATGTTGATGATGAGCATGTTATGGTTGATACATGCAATTCATAATCATTATGTGGCTGATCCTTGACGATGGTGGATCAGTGGTAGCTAATTCCCATTGTGTGGAATTTGTGAGTGTGTGTTGCCGTATCCTTGACGATGGTGGATCGGTGAGATGGGTTATCCCAGATTTTGGTACCACATGCATATAGTTGCATTTGCATTAGGCTACTTGTGTTATTATAACATGAATGGAAGATTGTCCAATGTTATAATATGTGATGATTGTGTAATGGCTTTGATTTGTTTGGATGAATTATGGTGTTGTTTCTTGGTAATGTATTCTATTTGATGTTGTATGTTGATGAGTACTTCCTGACAATCTGAATATAATGAAATTGGATGAATAATGTGACTATGATGTGTTATTTTATATGATTCGATAACATTTGTTAATTGTGAATGAGACTCACCCTTACAGTTGATATTTTCAGATTGAGGATAACGACTTTTGGCTCGGTGAGGATTAGCTCATGAGTCAGTTCATTTAGTATAGCGTCAGTGTCATGCTCTGATATTGTAACACTGGGGGAACGCTAGTTTAGGGTTGATGATGATATTCTATACTGTTGTTATTGGAGTAATTTTGGGAGATATTGCATAGATGATGTTATGCTTATCCGTTGATTAATGTTCCACTGTGTAGAAACATGATTTTGTTAAACGGATGATTTTCCCCTAAGTGAAGCATGACAATTGATTTATGATATATTGTTTTAATTTGAATTGTGGCACCCTTGTTTTCATGTTTTACTCTGAATTATTTTATTAATTTCCGCGGGGTTTAGAAGGGTGTTACATCATCTAATGGCTTTGATCTGAGATTTTCATTATTACAATGTCAAAGAGTTGGATTTCATAGGCATGCTATGATAGTAAAACTCCAATTATGCTTATGAATATGGTTTAAGTATGCTTGTATAATACATACAGAGTGCCATGTTTGATCATTGAATGTTTTATCAGTTTGTTTCGGTTGAATGTTCGGTTGTATGCTCTTTTGTGTATGGATTGTGTGAGTATGCTAGAATCGAAATAGGCCAAACTACTGGGTGGTAAGGTACCATTGTCTGTGGACTAGTTTCCAATGATACCATTGCCAATTTACTTGTGGGAGTCTATAGGGAGTGTCTCACTTGCGGAATATATTGGCGTACTTGGTATGATAAACACACTTGAACCACCATTGCACGTGTACTTGTGAGAGTCCTTGAGGCATGTCTCACTTGCAGAATACACCTGGCATTCTTGGTATGGTGGAGACGTGATGCCAATTAGGAGATATCAGCTGGATAACTTACCTCTAGTGGTGCCACGTAGGCTACATCACTAGGCTCCTACCCGATTGGGCTTGTGCAGTCAATTAGGCGTATTTGCACTTGCGGAATCTATATTGTGTATGGATGATAACGGGATCGTGACGCCATGTAGGCAATGTCACCGCTGTAACTCATCATAGATGGGATGCCATATAGGATCCGTCCGTCTTATCTAGCGATGGTCTTGTGCGAGTCTTCTTGACGACAAGCACTTGGTTACTCACCGAGGGTGTGTGGTGTAGCCTAGGTAGGACGATTGTTACTACTTCTGGATTCCTCGTATATGGGTATGGGTTTGCATACGTTTTTGTTGTACTATTTGTATACTTTTGCTATGATGAATCCTATGATGGACGAATCACGTGTTTGCTTCGTACTTGTAACCGATGTGAGGAGAAACCCCGAATCAATGGTGGATTTGGTCTTTGATGCATGTACCCTGTAGATCCGAGTGGACCCAGAGGATAGGTGGACTCAGTGAGACTTAGTAATCTCATCTCATTCCAATTCTTATTTTTCAGGTGGTTCGAGCCAAGGCTGAGGTAAAGGCAAGATGGATTAGTTACTTGATGACTCTTGATCGAGTGTTCTTATCTTTGTCGTATTCCGTGCTTTCTAGTCCGTGTATTATGGATATTGTAATAGCATGTGATGTATTATTTTGGCCATGATACATTCGGCTCTTGAACTATGTACAGATGATGTACTTTCATTTTCCGTTGCGATACTATGTTATGTTGTCTTTATGTACCATTATTTGCATTACACGCATATTATTCTAGACGTGTATGTGTGAGGTGTTACATTTTCTTTCATCTGTGTATCTTCTAATATTCTCTACGTCAATCGCATTAGAAAAAAGTCTATTGAACCTTGAAATCATTTGAAAGTACGATAGCACTTTAGCAGGAGTACGATTCTTACTAATCTGTCATTTTCATCACCATTGTTGTTCTTCAACTTGTAGCGTGACTCACAATATTCTAGACATTTATCCAAATTTTCATATTATTTATTGTATAATATGCAATCATTAGGGCATGCGTGTGTTTTGACATGCTCCAAACCCATTGGACACAGTATTTTCTTGGTCTCATAACAACGAACCGACAAATTGTTGTCTTCTAGTAGCATTTGTTTCAGCAAATCAAACAATTATGTGAAACTTTTATCTGACCATCCACTTTCTGCCTTTAGATTAAACAATTTCAATAACACAAACAATTGTGTAAAACTCACTAGTAAAACAACACTTTTTAGTTAATGAAGTTAAGTCAGTTGCTCTACCACCCAACTTAAGAAGATAAACCGGTGGCAATTTTCAAAATATTTTAATCTTTACTGAGTCGATTAGTGTATATTTGAGTTAAGAAAAAATCTTTTAAATGGTATGATTTTTATGGGAGTTAAAAAATAAATAACAAAATACAAAATTATTTTGCACACCAAGTCATTCTTTTCAGATTTACTCTCACACTCATCCATCTTTGAGAATTGAAAACCTTCGACGGCAGCCTCATTGGCACCCCCACCACTCCACGCGACGAGTCTTTCCGACTTCTCCTTTTCACTCCCTTTTAACTTTTTGTCTTGCGACATCCCTATATTCCCCACCACCATGGTTTACAAAATCTTCTTTGAGTTCTCTCTGTAGCCGAAACACTTCCCTTATTCGTCCATTGATGTGTTTTCTAACCACTCAAGGTTTCAATTAGGCCTCACACAAATCATGAACAACAGTAGGTCTGAATCTCATCATTCCTTTTATACGGTATTTAGAAATGGGTTCTTGAGAGTCTAATTGATGTATAATATTGAAATCAATATGATATTATTTTTTAAAATAACTTAGAATCCACATGCTAGATTGGAGGAAATTTTTACTTTATAAGCAGTTTTGAAAAATATTCCAATATAATCACTATGAATTGTGAGTGGATAATTGTTAAAATAAGGTCTGATTTTTTTTTTTTAAAAGATGATAAATTAGTTTCTTGGTTAAGATATGATAAATTAGCCAGGTGGCAGTTTATGATTGCTTCGTAGAGTTTATGAGAAGGGCATGAACACTCATGGTAGGAATGTGTGTGATGTTGGAGGATGTTAAAACAAGAATTGCAAAAACTAGGTCTCCAAAGCACCTGAGTCATCCTACAAAGTGTGTTGGTACTAACTTTAATATGATACCCGGATTCTTTGACACTGATAATTATCATTTAATATGTTAAATGATAATTAAAGGGCATATTGGTCTTATTTCATATTAGAGTAGTTTGAGTAAAGAGATTGGTTAGAACTAAAGGATATTGGTTAGAAACTAACCAAATGGTAAAAGAGTAAATAAGGCTTAGTTGGGGGTATAATGGACAATTATCTTTGCTTGCATGGACCTAAAGCTAGTTGTTAGAGGTATTATGTTCCGAAAATCAAACTTTTGAAAGGAGAGCTATTGAAGCAAGAGAGAGGAAGGAGAAAGAAGTTGTTCATGGTCATTTTCGCAACTATGGTGCAACCTCCATTATATAGGTCATAACGTTTTACTCGTAGCTCCGATTCAGGTAATTCTTGAAGTTCTGGAATCTAAATGAATTTTCCTTCGATTTGATATATGATTTTGTACTCATAGCTTCCTAATTGATGGAGATAAACGATTTGGAGTTTGGTGATTTGATGCTGAAAGTGGATAAAAGAGGGTACGAGTTTGATGAGCTTGGAAGTGGAACTTTGATCAAGATGGAAGCTCAAGTGCAGCATGGCTATCAATTAAACCCCCATTGATGCAAGGTGAGTTCCATAGATAGGAACTTAGGTAGAAGATTGGGAAATTGCATGTTATGGGGTTGTGGTGAGATACACTTGTTACATGCTTGACTAATTGGTGAAATATATATTCTCTTAATGCTTGATTGTGTTCCAAGTTACAAAATTATTCATGAGTAGATTATACTTCCGATAAAGAACTGGTTTTATATGTTTTGAATGATATTGCAAGTTGGAATGGTTTGAATTAGGTTTGGAATATGTAACACCCCAAATCTACCCAATAAGTTATATGGAAAATCAGATTATAAATTTCAAACAAATTCATTTGAAGTATCAAATATTCATTGTTTCAAACACATTTACGGCTTACTTGCCTTCATATAGATATATAGCACAGGAATTTAAAATGATAATCAAATCATTACTAAAAATCACTTTGTTTAAATTCAATAATTATCTCGCAGCGGAATCAACAAACTTCATAAATATTCAAATCAAGTTGTAGCATTATTGCACGGTAACTTTAAGTTACAATTTAAACCAAACCATAAAAAAATTCAGAAAAAGAAAAAATAATTAAAACAATCATGTTATCACCCCGAGTGCTACGTATCAGAGAGACCACTGACTCGACTCACATCGTCTAAATCTTCATCAAAGCTATCACATGTACGTTACCAGTATAAAGGTAACGGCGAAACAAAAGAAAGGGGTGAGATATCAAACAAGATAAACAGGGTGATGATAAACAATATATTTAGGTTCAAGTTATAATAATTATCACTATGTTGTATGATCATTACTATCTAATTTACTTCACCGCTTTCGATTAAAACAACACACGTCACAATATCTCACATAATTCGTATTCATATTACACAATAGTTCACATATGTTCACACATTACAACACCCAAACTCAAAATCACACAAATGAAATGCAACTCCAACAAATGCACATGCATGTGGTACCCAGAGCTTCAGCCCCCATCACCAATTGGCAATAAGTAGAGGCATCAAAACAGGCATAAGCCTTAATCGCTGTTTGTCAATCCAGGCAGTCGCTAAAACATGCAAATTATGAGACATTAATGAAATGTAACAGATCACAAACATCACATAACAACGTCAGGAGGCATACACCTATATCACAAATGTTACCAATAGGCCTACAAATCAATATTACCGTCATTGGCCATAGGCCTACAAATTAATATTACCATGTCACAACAACAGATCCACAACAAAATACTAATAGAACAACATCAATGAATTATATATCACCCAAAAGAAATACTCTACTAACGACTCTTACACATAATGGTAACTCTTATGCGTCAAATTAGCTAACGGTCTGACTCAAGTAATAATAAAACAAATCTAAAGCGTTCAAAACATTCAATCTTAATTATAAGGCTTATCAAATTTAACTCTAAACAACTTGAAAGAAATTCTGACAACTATATTGGTAGCTCTAACGACCCATCCAAAATTGTAAATACTTTAAATTAACCTTTCAATCGAACTCAAAACTCCTAAAAGTTAATTATACTTAATAATACTAAATCACCATTATTATTAAACAAGTTATATGTCAACCTCTAAGTAATACTAGTAAGAAACCCGTGCGTCCGCACGGGTTCCGCTGTGGACCGTGCGATATGTCAGCGGCTTGTCATGAGAAATCAAACAAATTAAAAAAAATTATTGGAAAAAAGAAACAAAATAATTGTATACCTTTTTAAAAACTTCTATTGTTAAGAAGAACTATTAAACACATAATTTGTTAAAAACCAAATGTGAAAAAAAGAATAAAAAAAATTAAAGATTCATAGTTATAATAATAAAAACACTTGTAAGAGACAAATAAATATTCAAAATCAAAATTAATTGAAAATCAGTAGAAATATAATTTTACATTGTACTAGTGTTATCCTTGAGTTCACATGAATTTTGTCTTGTTACCCTTGCGTCTGCATGGGTCCTGGTGTGGACTGCGGATACGTCATCAATTTGTCATGTGAATTCAAACAAATTAAAAAAATCAAATAAATATTTATTAAAAGAAGAATAAATAAATAAATAAATAATAGTCAAAGATAAATATATAAGTTAATCAAAGATAAATATTGAAATGAAAGACATATTTTTTAAATAAAAACAAAATTGTATCAATTTTTCAAATTTTAAAAGAAAGACATCAATAATATATACTTTAATTATTCATATATTATCTTAAAAATTATTTTATTTTGAATAAAAAATTGATTCAAAATAAAAATATTAGTACCTGTGCGTTCACACGGATTTTGGGCTGGGTACCCGTACGTTCACACGATACTCGTGTACTACCCGTGTGTCTGCACGAGTTCTCGTGTTGGTTGGACTGAGTTTATCATATACATATAACGATAAGTAAAAAAAAACAATTTTTTATATGAAATTGAAATATAGAAGTTATATTGTTTAAATAAAACTATTAAATTGACTAAAATGAATCAAAAGTAGTATTTATTTATAGAATATGATAGCATGTGATAGTGATGGGTTACCCGTGCGTAAAGTTGTCATCAATTGTTTGCAATTTTGATGAAAAAGAGTATAATATAAAAGATCTAAGCCATGAAAGAAGATCTTATTTCTTATTGTCATAAGTTAGTTAGTACGTATGAGTATTATAATGCTGAGTCACCATTTTTGTTTTCCTCTTTTCATGTTAAATCAGCGGACATCATAGTACATTAATAGGATAGCTATTCCAGTAAACTACACATTTGCATTGATATCCAAAGTGTATCATATAATTTTATTACTTTGAAAATCACTTAAAAACTACTCATTTGTATAACAGATTTTGGCAAAGACAAATGTGATTTATTACTGAACAACTGCAATCACAAGCAGTGTTGCTGCTAAGCTAAAAGTACAACATATAAGAAACACACGAAAACAAATTACAAAGATAACACCAAAGCTACAAATGAAAATATAAGGAGTTGTTGTCTTAAAAGTACATACTCCATCCTTCCTCTGCCAGTACTCCAACAGAGACACGATTCAAGCCAAAACAACTCAGACTGCCTCCAAAATTATCAAAACCAAATATGAAACAGATACAACACAACATAATATTGTTTCCTAAAAAACTACAACTCTTGAACTGCGATGTTATATCTCACAAACGCCGACTGCCGACACTCGCTTCAAATTCATTTCTTACCAAATTCATTTGGATTTTGTGTAGAATACTTCATTAAATCCTACCTTACAATAATAAAATTAAATACTTAAGCTTCTAGACCACATATCCTAATCTTCTTGCAGTATTAATGCAATGATCTTATATAACAAAGCTATATAATGCAGGATTCTGAAATATAAAAAGATACAATTGAGACAAATAGTACAGTTTGGTTAGTTAATACCTGTGCATCTAAAGATGTGCATGTCAATTCCAGAGCCAACTCCAGTGCCCGAAATTCAAAGGGAAGATCATATATTCAAAAACAGAAACACGGTAAGCAATTATATACAGTAATTACCTCGATCGAAAAACTTTACAATTATACAGCAAAAAAAGGAAGAATCCTTACCAGACTTTTATTTTCTGAGTTGATTGCATAACTTTGACCCGTACCGACCGACAATACCATCCAATGAATTCATGAGAATCACTTCATCTGAGTAATTATACACCTGATTTGCTCAAGATTGACAACAATCGCCATCTCCCTTCCTAATATGGAAGAAGGATAAATAAACATCTTTTGTAATGTCATATATTTAATACCTGCACAAACCTACAGCCGTGATATAGTGGTATAACACCCCAGCCACTATCTAACAACACTTATCGATTGAAATCATTTTCCTACAAAGCACTATATTTAAGAATGCCAACATTGCTTCTACACAATGTTGGTGTTTGAAACGATTCACTAATTGCATTCCATCTGCACTATATTAGACATAACAACTTCGCTTTTATGCCCTGTCGATATTTTTGGCTTCGTAAGACGGTCCTTTAATTCTGCAACATTGAACATGCTTGTCCATGTATTTAAATAGCTCCATCCACTATTTTAGAAAAGAGAAAATAGTCTCACCATTCAAAAACTCTGCAGACCTTTTCCTGTATTAGTTACGATCAACCAGATTGTCTACCAAGCCGCCCAAAGGTAACTGCCCTCCAGGGTTCAGCATCGTCCAGTTCGGCACGAGGAACCCTCTCTAATACTTGGTGTTTCATATTTATCTGGAGTTGATTTAGCTTTATTCCTGATAGTCTCCTGTCCAGAGTGTCCTTGCAAAATAATAATATTTACCATTGTAAAACCTATGTCGATTGACTTATAAGCTTCGTTCATAACATATTCACCATCAAAGAAATTATGTAATAAGTAATTGTGTAATTGTACGAAAGTCCGAAAGAGTTATACCAATATCCAGACAAAGAAGCTACTTCATGCCAGACAACCGGTTGAATTGACAGCATCAACACAAACAACCGGTAAATGAAGATCCTTCTGAAACGTTTCCATCACCCGTTCCCTATACACATTTTTTTCACCGACAATTACGACAACCTGCACAACTGAAATACAGATGGAATATAGAAGAAGTAGACAAAGTAAAAACAAACAGCGAGAGGATATATTGTTCTACAACAGCTGCTCTAACCATTCATCTCTGACCATTCCAAAAAGAACAATCAAAGTTGACAAATATTGTATCATAAAGACCGACAAAACTAATAAACCATAAACACAAACAAAAATAAAATTATTGTATCAATTTGGTTTTTTCTCATATATTTCTATGCCCACCAATATGTCTTCACCATATTAACAAAGCAATCATATTAATAGAGTAAATTAGAAAAAAAATAAGGTTGAAACCTAACTTATTTCTAATTAATCACTGGCGGCCACCATGATCGAACACATAAGATAAATCCATCACCAAATGAGTTAGTTTTGAGATCTATAATAATAATAATATCGGAGCTATAATAATTAGTTCAGATCCCGCACTTTCTACAAAAGAAAGTTAATAACGAAACCTAAATTGAAAATGTCAAACATAAACCTTTTGGAATCGGACCACCACCACACTCGTCGTCGAAAACCCATTTCCACCACCACACTAATCGTCGGTAACCCGTTGATGCCTCTACAGATCTGAATGTTAAAACATAAAAGCAACTGGTGAAAACCTTATTCATATTTTTATTAGCAATATGAAAATAAAAACATACCTTGTTTGCAAAACAGAAAGAGAAGGAAGAAACAATCTCCTTTTCCGCACATCTTCCTGTCACACCCCAATTTTTGACGCTAAGATCATACATCATTTACATTTCAATCATCAATCAAGAGTTTCATTTTATAGCTCTGCTTTTGGTGTTGTGCTCAATTCATCCGCGAGGGAATCATCGAGCACCAATGTTTATTTAGTTTGTACATGTTTTACTAACCAAAATACCAAAAACATTGCTTGTGCTTTTGTATGTTTTTTTTTGTAGGTACCAAGTCAAAATATCCATCAAAAGGGAATTTTTCCAGCTTTCTTCAGCAAGCAATCGATTGCACATAGAGAGCAATCGATTGCACCAACTTGTTTTGCAACAGATTTTCTTTCTGACTACTGGGCAATCGATTGCACAAAAATAGCAATCAGTTGCACCAACTGTTTTTGGGCGAGATTTGCAGGAAGCAATCAATTGCACAAAAACATCAATCAATTGCACCAATTGTTTTTGCACTAAATTCAGGCAGTGCAATCGATTGCACAAGGAGAGCAATTGATTGCACCAGTGCGAAATTGGAAAAAATGAAGGCAATTTTCAACTTTTGAAGGTGATGACATCATTAGCAAGTGTGGGAAGCATGACTTAGTTCCTATATTTGATTTCCTACATCATTTTTCATAAACCCTCATGTGATGACATCAAGACCATTGGATCATAATTTTGGCTCCAAATCCATTTACCAAACCTGATTTCATTTTCCAAACCTAACTCCAAACCACCAATTATCCCAAGCCTAAATCCTATAAATAGAGGCTTTCCCCTCTTCATTTCACAAGCTTTGAAAGCCAAAGAAACCCTTGCTCTTTCTCTCCTCATCCTTACCAAATTCAGTCAAAGCTCTTTTTCTCTTTCATTATGTTAGTGAGTGAAATTATGGACTCAGACACGCGATGTCTTACAGGATGTCACGACATCACTATCTGAATGTTTTCAAACAAATGAACAAAGAGTAAACAGTAAACAACACAGGAAAATTGTTAACCCAGTTCGGTGCAAACACACCTACATCTGGGGGCTACCAAGCCAGGGAGGAAGTCCACTATAAGTAATATCAATTCAAGGTAATACAACTCAATATTACGCTTTTCACTTAATATCTACCCAATGCAACTTCAATCTAAACAACTTAGACCAGAGCTCCTACTCACTCCCCCTCAATCACAGCAGTGATGAAAAACTAACAAACGAGTAATAACCGAAGACACTTTTCAAAGACACAACTTGATCTTGCTTAAAAGCTTTGATCAAGTACAATAGTACTCTTGCTTAAAAGCTTTGAGTACTTTTTACAACACAAAACAAAAACGCCTAGACCAAGACAATCATCATGATGATTGTTTGGCTTACAAGAAAACTACAACGAGAAAACTGAAACAAACGAACTCTAACAGTTTTTCCAACTAACAACCCTGACGGCAACAGCAGCGCCTGCACGGATTAAATAGCCTTCAGACAATACAGCAAATAGGCCTTGGATCCACAAAATAGTTTTTGCCCTAAAACAATTCTCCATTATACAAGGATCTGATAATAGCAATCATCCAAGACGTCCTTGAACCAGATCAGAATCCATTATTACCAAATATAGCGCATTTGGTCTTATCAGATCATACAATCATAAGTAGAAATAGAAAATAGCGAACAGCTGCGAATGTCATGACATCGGCCTTGACATCAGGTAAAGGCCTGCATTAGAAAGCACATCACAACAACAGAAAGCATGTCATGACATTGTTTTTGACATGATAGAGCCACAATCAGTTTTACCAAAAAATTACAGCCAATCAACAACATCTACAAACTCCCCCTTTGGCAAATTTTTTGGCTAAAACACTAATAGATGCAATGCAGATACCAGAGCACACAGCAGCCAACAACAGAAAAATAAATTCTGAAAAAAAACAGGCAGCAACTTGATTAATCACCAAAAACCAACTACTTAAACAATTGTTACAGAAACCACTTGTCATATTCAGGGAGAACCAGAGAACACCCAAATAAAGGGAACCAAAAAGAAAACCATGTCCAAGAAAAAACCAAAAGATCACCAGAACAATAAGATAACCATTACAACCATTACAATCAAAACAACCAAAAACACACACTACTCCCCCTTTTTAGCCACAAAAAGGAGCCAAACAACAAATGAAGATTTAATCTTCAGAGCCAGCAGTACCATCATCATCCTCCTCACTCATATCTTCATCACTGGAGCTACTAGACTTGTATTCATCCTCACTATCAGCATCCATATCATCATTCATCTTCTCACCATCACCACCAGCAGCATGATCATCATCACTATCAGCAGACTGCTCAAGACTTTGTATAAGCTGTTCAAGTTTCATCTTCCTATTTTCCAGCTCTTTGCAGGTCTCCTTCAGCTCAGCTATAAGAGAGGCTTTGGTCACAGACTTGCTAGTTTGAGATGTCCCAGCAGATGTAGAGGCATCAGTCCTTTGAAGCAGCTTGTAGTGAAAAGTCAAAGCACTTTCCCTTTTGCAGACAGAATCTTTAGCTTTCAAGATGCCAGGGTATTGCTTTAGGATGATTCCACATATTAGGGATGGAAAGGCAATAGGAAGCTTAGTAGCAGAGGTACCTGCATGTCTCATAGTCTGGTCAAAAATATAGGTCCCATAGTCAAACACAGTCTTGGTCCCTATAGCATAAATGAATCTACCTAAACCAACAGCAATGGTAGAGGTGTGATTTGTGGGCACCCAGTTGGCAGAACCAATTTTATGCAGCAGGGCATACTTAACAGTCAAGAGACTAGCAGACAATTTGCTTTTGATGGGCCACTTTTTAACCTTACCCCCTGTGATGGTGTTGCAGACCTCATTATCAGTTACTTCAAGCTCAGGTTGAGCTTCAGCATTTCTACCTAGAAAGTGATTGATAACAGCAGGGGAGAATTCTATGCATTTTCTTCTAACATAAACTTTATGAAAATCATCTGTTCTACCATCAGCACAGTCTTGAGATAAATTGACAATAAACTCTTTCACAAGCATTTCATAGCATTTAGAGAATTGAGAAACAGTCTTAATCAAACCTGCAGTTTTGATGAGCTGCATTATCTCTTGATTCTCCAGAGCATCATTTGCTAACTCTCTTTTAAGAGCCAGCCTTCTTTGATACACAAATTTCCACTAGATTGCATTGGAAGCATAGTGCAGATATATGTTATCCAAAGGAACATCACGGACCTTTGTAGCAGATTTAGTAACAGCCATTTTCTTCTTGGAGGGGATGTCAGGGACATTACTTGGGACATCAACTTCAGAGTCAGAAATGCTTCTTTCCTTCCTCTTCTTCACACTAACTTTGCTTCCAGACTTTGAGGGTCCAGTAGGAACTTTCTTCATCTTTTCTTTAGTAACAGTCTTCAGAGGAGTAACCTGTGGCTCGAGGGACTGTTGTTCACAAACTTGTTTTCCCTTACGAGCCTTGACCCTGTTTGAGATGTTGGAGATGAGGTCATCATCAGCAATATCAATAGGATCATCAAGATCATCTAGGTCCACCACATCATGCACATTAGGGTTTTCATCTTTCTTAGCAGGAACAGCAGGAACCTCTTCATCTTTCTCAGGAGCAAGAGTCTCATCATCTTTGGTACCAGATGCTTCAACATTGATAGCTTCAGATGTTTCAACATCTTTGGCAACAGGGGTCTCATCATTATTAACAGATGTCTCAACATCTTTAGCAACACCAGGAGTCTCATCATTTTTATCAGCAGATGTCTCATCATTTTTATCAGAATCTTTGCTGGCATCATCTTGCTCACCTTGATCATCATCGGAAGCAGGCATTTGGGCTAGAGGAACAAAAATTCCTTCAACCTTGTGCCCTTCATTCAAGATTCTGGTGACAATATTTGCAATCGCATTATGAACATAGGACGAGCCCTCTCTACCTTGGACAGAAAAAGTTTCTGGGACAGATCCTCCGGTTGATTTTCTTGCATGCATCTTTCTTGGTTGACTGCAGGCAGAATCGGAAGGAGGGACAGAGTTCAATGGCACAACATCCAGCACAACATCTTGATCGCTCACAACATTTGGTGCCCTAGAACCTGATGCTGTTTCAGAGATAGGAGAAGATTTCTTTGAGGAAGGACTCTGAGACATGGTGAGAGAAGATGAGAGGCTGGTTAAAGAGTGATGAATGCAGAACCACGGTGAGATAGCGTGAGTGTGGAGGAGAGGTTGTGGAGGAATGGAAACCGTTTGTGTAACTTGCCAAAAGGGGGGAAAATACACTTTAATGTGTAATGATATCCAAGATTTGGAGAGAGAAATAGAACTGGCCCCACCCCCAATTAATTGCCATAATTTTTCACAAAGACAAGTGCCTAATTTGTTTCTTAGATTTTCAGACTTATTTGCATCTAAGACTTTTGTAAAACTGTCAGCAAGTTGAAGGTCCGTAGCAGCATGTTCCAAGCCAATTATTTTGTCCTCAACAAGATCTCTGATGTAGTGGTGTCTAATATCACTATGCTTGGTCCTGCTGTGCTGAATGGAATTCTTTGAAATGTTGATGGCACCTAAGTTGTCACAATATAATGTCATGACATCTTGTGTGACATTGTATTCTGTTGACATTTGTTTCATCCAAACAAGTTGAGAACAGCTACTTCCCAAGAAGGAACATCCTCCTGAAGTTCTTTTTCTGTTATCAGCACTGCCTGCCCAGTCTCTTAGATAAAGATAACCAAGTTTTTGGTGCCATAGCTTTGCTTCTTCTTCTTTAGAGCATATAGTAGAATAGCTGGATTCCTGAGACACCCACAAGAAGCAGTTATTTTTGGATCTGACACCCCTCATTACTACTTTCTTTTCTTCATTAGTAACCACACACTCATCTTTAGTGAAGTTGACTTGGTATCCTTGGTCACAGAGTTGACTGATGCTTATAAGATTGGCAGTCAGGTCTTTGACCAACAGAACATCTTCTAAATTTGACACTCCTGAACACTCTAATTTTCCAACTCCTTTGATTTCTCCTTTAGCTCCATCACCAAAGGTTACATAACGAGTAGAATGACTCTTGATATCAACAAGCAGATTCTTGAGTCCAGTCATGTGTCTGGAGCATCCACTATCAAAATACCAGTCTTCTTTGGCTAAAACTCTAAGAGATGTATGGGCTATTAAAGCCATACTTTTAGGTTTCCATTGTTGCTTCTAGATGGGCATGATCTGCTTAGGTTTGTAAGAAGGAGCTTGATCTGGATATCCATATAGTCTGAAGCAAAAAGGCTTAATGTGTCCAAATCTTCCACAGTAATGACATCTCCATCTTTGAAACTTTCTCTTCATTTCACCTTTCTCGTGATGTTGAGTCACATGTTTTGACATCGGCTTCGACATCTCAGCTTCAGGTTTAGTTCTGCTACTATCTTGGACATATTTCTTTGCACTAACAAATCCTATGCCAGACATATCTCTTGAACTTTTTCCAACCTGCAAGATCTCCTCCAGCATATCCGTGCCATTGTTCAACATTTTTACTGATTTAGACATCTGATCAAGTTTGGATTGTAACAGGATAATTTCATCATTCAGTTCAGATATAGTTTCATTAAGCTCTTTGTTATCAGCCTCCAACTGGGCTATGTATTTCTTCTGCTTTTCACCTTGTTGACATACTTCAGCACTTCTGATACAGAGCTTTCTGTAGGAGGTTGCCAGTTCTTCAAAGGATAGCTCATCTTCACTAGAGTCTTCATCTGAGTTGTAAACTCCAGTCAGAGCTGTGACATGTTTGGCTGATTCTTCTTCAAAATCACTCTCAGAATCTTCATCAGACCAGGAGACTGACAATCCTTTCTTTTGTTTCTTGAGATAGGTAGGGCATTCAGCTCTAATATGTCCATATCCTTCACATCCATGACATTGAATCCCTTTACTGTGATTGTATTTTTCTTCTGGTTTATCTCTTCTGCCAGAGTCATAAGATCTACTGATGTCAGATGAGATGTTCTTGACATTAGGTCTTGGCTTCTGATCCATTCTTCTTATAATTTTGTTGAATTGCTTGCCAAGCATAGCTATAGATTCAGATAGATTCTCTTCACTACTTTCCTCTACTTCCTCTCGAGAGTTGGACACAAAGGCTATGCTTTTGTTCTTCTTTTCAGAATTTTCATTGATTCCCATCTCAAAGGTTTGAAGAGATCCAATTAACTCCTCTACCTTCATACTGCTGATGTCCTGTGCCTCTTCTATAGCTGTAACTTTCATATCAAATCTCTTAGGTAGGGATCTAAGAATTTTCCTCACCAACTTTTCATCAGACATTTTTTCTCCCAAAGCTCCTGAGGTATTAGCAATATCGAGTAAATTCATATGAAAATCCTTAATACTTTCATCATCCCTCATCCTTAGATTTTCAAATTTTGTAGTTAGCAGTTGAAGTCTTGACATCTTCACTTTGGAGGTGCCCTCATGAGTAGTCTTTAGGATATCCCAGACATCTTTGGCTAGTTCACACTGGTGAACCAGTCTGAATATATTTTTGTCAATTCCATTGAATAAAGCATTTAGGGCTTTAGAGTTGCCAAGTGCCAATGCCTCTTCATCTTTGTCCCAATCTTCCTCTGGTTTAAGAGTTTTGTTGCCATCTTTATCAGTAACAACAGGATGTTCCCATCCTTTGTTCACAGCTCTCCATGCTTTGCTGTTCACAGATTTCAGAAAAGCCACCATGAGAGGTTTCCAATAATCATAATTAGAGCCATCCAGAATGGGTGGTCTCATTATAAATCCACCACCTTCTTTGTCCATCGAACCAGAAAATACTTTCCCTAGATCTCACCCAGTAAAATCAGGCAGGGTGCCTGCTCTGATGCCAATTGAAATTCTGGACTCAGACACGCGATGTCTTACAGGATGTCACGACATCACTATCTGAATGTTTTCAAACAAATGAACAAAGAGTAAACAGTAAACAACACAGGAAAATTGTTAACCCAGTTCGGTGCAAACACACCTACATCTGGGGGCTACCAAGCCAGGGAGGAAGTCCACTATAAGTAATATCAATTCAAGGTAATACAACTCAATATTACGCTTTTCACTTAATATCTACCCAATGCAACTTCAATCTAAACAACTTAGACCAGAGCTCCTACTCACTCCCCCTCAATCACAGCAGTGATGAAAAACTAACAAACGAGTAATAACCGAAGACACTCTTCAAAGACACAACTTGATCTTGCTTAAAAGCTTTGATCAAGTACAATAGTACTCTTGCTTAAAAGCTTTGAGTACTTTTTACAACACAAAACAAAAACGCCTAGACCAAGACAATCATCATGATGATTGTTTGGCGTACAAGAAAACTACAACGAGAAAACTGAAACAAACGAACTCTAACAGTTTTTCCAACTAACAACCCTGACGGCAACAACAGCGCCTGCACGGATTAAATAGCCTTCAGACAATACAGCAAATGGGCCTTGGATCCACAAAATAGTTTTTGCCCTAAAACAATTCTCCATTATACAAGGATATGATAATAGCAATCATCCAAGACGTCCTTGAACCAGATCAGAATCCATTATTACCAAATATAGCGCATTTGGTCTTATCAGATCATACAATCATAAGTAGAAATAGAAAATAGCGAACAGCTGCGAATGTCATGACATCGGCCTTGACATCAGGTAAAGGCCTGCATTAGAAAGCACATCACAACAACAGAAAGCATGTCATGACATTGTTTTTGACATGATAGAGCCACAATCAGTTTTACCAAAAAATTACAGCCAATCAACAACATCTACAGTGAGTTACATCTTGAACCTCACAATCTTTGAGCTAAATCTTCATCTAAAAACTATTTTCTTCATCAATTGTGAGAGATCAAGGCTTGTGGTTGTGTGTTCTTGAAGAAGATTCTAAGTTTGTGAAAGATTTGGTAAATCTCAAGATCCTTTCCATAATTCAAGATGTGATCCATTAATGTTTATGTTTAATGCACCTTTGGTTCTACATTAATGAGTTTTGCTTGCTTACTTGATACATTTTCGTGCACAAATTGATCCAAGATCACAAGGTATTTGGTTTTATGTTTAAACTAGTTTTCTCCTTTTGTTTTACTGTTTTTTTTTTTGAAAAAATGCCTAGTGGAATCGATTGCTCTCTTGATGCAATTGATTGCACAGTTGAAAAACTGCACAAATTTTGAAAATTGAAGAATGAGCAATCGATTGCACTCCTAGAGAAATCAATTGCTTGCTGAGCAGAATGTGTTTTTTGCCTTTTTTAAACATTTTTTTATTCTAACTCTTCTTCTACTCCTTTCTTTTGATATTTTCTTTGAATCACAAGTTAGAGGCCTAATTCCTCTCTAATATCAATGGACTTAGGGCGTCGATAGGATGAGAATCCAATGAAGGAGTGAAAAACACTTAGAAAGGGGGGGTTGAATAAGTGTGACTTTAAAAACTTGTAAGATAAAAATAATGAACCCAATTATTTTCATCACGGTTCGTTGCTAACGAAACTACTCCAGTCCACCACCTTAGAGTGATTACTTCGGCTGAGGATTTAATCCACTAATCTAACTGATAACAATGGTTATCCACTTAGAAAACTTCTAAGTCTTCTAGAGTATACAAATCACAACTTGATCACTCTAGGAATTCACCACTTAGAAAACTTCTAAGTCTTCTAGAGTGTATTGATCACAACTTGATCACTCTAGGAACCATTTACAAACAATGTAAAATATTGTTTACAAGAGTATAGATTGCTTCTTATAAAGCTATAATCACAACAGTGATATTTCTCTTAAGTTCTAAGCTTAACACTCACTAAATATTACAAGAGTTTGTGAGGTTGAAGATGAAATTCGTGAGCTTTGATTTTGATAGTGTTTCAGTATTTTCACAAGTGTTCTCTACTTTGCTTCTGATCAGAACTTCTATTTATAGGCGTTTTGAGAAGATGACCGTTGGGTTGTATTTAATGCTTTGCGTGAATAGTACAATGTTACATTTAATATTTCACATTTTTGTCAACTACCTCGAGCCATGCTTTTGCTGCTTTTACCTACTTTTCCTTTTGTAGCTTCTAACGTTCCTTTTGTCAGTCAGAGATTAGACTCAATAGCCTGTCATCTTGTACTTTCTTCTGAACTCATATTTATTGAGAAACAACATTGGAATATCAGAGCCAACAGCTTGGTGCAGAGCATCTTCTTGTCTTCTGACTTTGAAGAGCTTGAGCGTGATACATTCAAAACTTCAGTGCTTATGCTTCTGACTTCATGCTTTTCTGATGCTTCATAGTTCATGTTCTGATTCTACTTGACCATCTTCTGATGTCTTTCCCGAGCATGTTCTGATGTAGCCATCTAGAACCTTCTGAGTCAGTGCTTCTGAGCGCTGATTTGTGAAAACTCTATATATATTTCCTGAAATTGAAAATGCAAAGGATTAAAGTACCACATTGTCTTATACAAAATTCATATATAATGTTATCATCAAAACATAGAATATTGATCAGAACAAATCTTGTTCTACCAATCTCCCCCTTTTTGATGATGACAAAAACATATATAATTGATATGAATTCGTAACCAGAATATCAGATGACCAAAGACAATTACACAGATATAACATAAGCATATAATCAGAGTGTGTGAATATGTCTCACCCTGAGATTAACAATCTCCCCCTGAAACTAATACTAGAAGAATTTATAAATAAAAGACTTCCCTAACTATTTTTCATTTCAGTCGAGACTTTCACGAGCATAGAACTTCAGAATATTCAGAGCTTCTGCTTCTTGCTTCCATAGGACATCTTTAGAGCTTTGAATTTCTCTATGTAATCACTTGAATCCAAGCATGCTTGATTGTATCAGAAAATTCTTGAATGCATCAGAGCATGAATTTATCAGAACATGCTTCTTGCTTCTGATCTTGTAGTTTCACAGCACTAAGCTTGCTTCAAATCTTTAAGAGCATGCTTCTTTATAGAATTGAATTTCCCCATGTATTTTCTTCTCATGTTTAGCTTTTTCAGAATATCTTCAATCCTGCAAAAACTATCAAAGATAGAGAACTTGCAAATAATGTTAGAAATGTTGAGACTTAATCCCAACATCTGATATAATAAATCAATTCAATTATCATGTTTCTCCCCCTTTTTGTCATAACATCAAAAAGCATAAAGATTTAGATGAAAAAGACACACAGAGTGAAGAAGATAAATTTTCATTGATTAATCAGAAGATACAAGGAAAAAAATAGATGCAAGACAAGCAGATGAAAGAAACAAAGGAAACACGCTAAGACAAAAGACATACTACGACTGGCTAAGCCTAGAAGCTAAGACGGCTAGAAGGTTCTTAATCTCAATAGTGTCTTCCTTCTGATTCTTCATGAATGATCTGAACTCATCATGAGTATCCTCGTGCTTGTCTATACGGGTAGCTAAATCAGCTTGATTCTGTTGAAGAGCCTTCATAGTGTTCAAGAGAATATAGGTAGAAGGTCCAACAAAAGAAGCATCAAAGCTATTGTCCATCACAGGAGGATTTGCAGCAGATTCAACCATAAGATCATCTCCTTGATTTTCCTTAACAGGAATTTCTCCAGCAGGATGATTCTCAACATCAGCTTCAATCTTAGAAACACCTTCAGGATATGCAAGAGCAAGGATCACAACATCTTGACGTTTAAGAGCAAGAAGGATTTCAGCAAGACTGTTTGGAGGAGTAGGAGCAACAGGTTCTGGTGGATATTCAACTCTTGGATATACCATATTTGATGCTTTATCAGAGGGATTCTCTCTAAGCTAGTTGAATAAGGACTGAAAGTCTCCAGTCAGAACATTGTATTGAGGCTTCTAAAGGGCCATAGCCAAAGGATGCACTTCTTCAAGCTCATCACCAGACTCCTTCTCTTCAAGAGATTTCCAGCTGGTGATGGGAAAGAAGTAGCTTTCTTCAAAGTCCCTAAGAAATCTAGAAGGACCAGGAGCATCACCCATACAAGCTTCTTGAAGCTTCAGAAGGTCAGAATGAATTTCTCTTCTAAAAGCTCTCCAGAGATTCCTAGTTGAAACATAATCCATTTTGGCGTTATGTGCAACCTTCAGTGCATCTAAACCTGCCTGTACCTTAATTTTTAAGAATTCAAAACGAACACCAACAGAAAGTTCAGGAGGGGTGGTTTTGAAACTGGTGGTTGATGAGTGTGGGTTCAGAATGAAGTAGGGTTCAGGTTCTTTTGAGAATAAAACAGAGGTGATAGAAGAGGTTATAGAATTTTAAGAATCTGTTGTGGGGGTGTTTGAAGGATCAATTACGGGTGAGATTGCAAAAGGAATGAATGTGGTTGAGAATATATTTTCAGAAGGAATTTGAGGAAAAACAACATTTATCAGTTGGGGGTCAAGAGTTGGAGGAGATTGATGTCTTTTAGAAGGGATGGAAGAAGATGGAAGGTCAAAAGGAGGTGGACTGTAAACTAGAGGTGTCTACATTGTCTATGTCATCTATGAGCTTCTGAAGTTGTCCAGAAGTTTTGGGTATTTTCAGGGATTTTGTTGATATTCGTTCAAAATTAGTATTATTAGGTACAATATCAAAATCAGAAATAGCAATACCTGAAGATTTCTTCTGCTTCTTAGATTTCTTAACATCAGGTCCTTCTTCTGTGACCTTTCTCTTCAGCTTATTCTCTTTCTTCTTCTTATCCTTCTTCCTTAACTCATCCAGAGATGTAAGAGTTCTTCCACGAATCCAAGCAGGATCAACAGCGCATTGTGCTTTAACACATGATTTTAGATAGAATTTAACAGATTTTTCAAGCTCCTCTTTGAACAAGTCAGAGAATATGACAACCGGAGTTCTTCTAGTCAGAATATCTGGAAATACTTTTGGAGTGGTCACCTTTTCAATTAACTGCATCCTTTTCAAAGACTGAATAGATAGAATACTCCCATGAATACTAATCAAATTCTGAGAAGAGCCAGCTGCTCTCAACGAATCTATCAAGCCACTCTTAGTCAGAATATCTGAAATCATTCTTCCAGAAGGAATAGTATTCTTCTTGATCTTGGGGTGCTTCTTACGTTCTTCATCCCTAAATTCTTCAATATTTGTCTTCTTATGCTGAAACAGAATGTGAGGAAGATTTACTGTCATGCCTTTTCCAATGCAGAACAAACATACTTCTGATCTTGATTGACGTAGGTATCCGAGCTTGATGGTCTTCTGTGATAGAGAGATTCCAGAATGATCTTAGCCCATACTCCGTAGGGAGGCTTCAAATCAGTAGTGTATGGAGAGGCGATACCAGAAGAAAATAACTCTAATTCAACTTTCTTCAGCACACACGACACAAATTTTCAAAAAGGTTCCTGTGGAGTACCACAGATATGAGGGGTACTTCAAACCTTCTCCTTGTATAATCAACATCCGTACCTAATATCTCTTTTTGTTTTAAACTTTGGATTTTCTTTATTCTTTTCCCTTTTCCTTTGAAAATAATAAAGCGCGGTGGCGACTTTCACTGAAATTTTGAGTCGAGTCAATCTTATGGCTTCGATCTCAGATTTTCCCCTCTATAGAAAAATGGAAACTTCACTGGGGATGCCAGTTTTAAGTTTGTTAAGCCTATTTTTATTTATCTCTATTTTATTTGTATATATTGTTGTGTGCTTGGTTTGTTTTTCTTTTTTCTTTTTGGTGCTCCATGGTTCCTTTGTGATGATATAAAGTCCTAACCCGGACTTTTGTGAGTTACTTGATATAGGAGGTGGTGAGACCAATATTTACATTGCAGGAGCAATCCTTAACATGAGCATCAAATGGTGGAATCCCAATCAGTGGAGGCCTCATGGTAGGTGGTAGATGTTGTTACGAACCATCGTAAAAACACTATTACTGTCAATAGAGAGTGTCCGTAGAAGATGAATGGCCTAGAACCCTTTTAACCCATCTAAGCCTTTTTAGGATGTAGCGCAGAAACAAGTCTGAGTACCAATTCGAGCTTGTTGTCATGCGATGCTACGGTTAGACGAGGTCTTTTTAGGAATATTATTGGCGCCCATGAGCAATTGTGCGTGCCGGTAGTATCCGATAGAAGATTGAAAACTCAAGGAACCTTTGTAGAACCCGTTCGCAGGTACAAAATCCTTAGAACACACCTTGTGGGATGGTTAGACACATGGCTTCATGCTCGTGACGTCGAAACTTTAAACCTGGATTATGTAATCTTGTGTGACCCTGCGTGCTCTTGGTTGTGGTTGATGCATAAACCTTGCATTCATGCATCCATAAAAACTCTTTTTCTTTTTATTTTCAAGGATCTAGAGGTCTTTCCTTGTAAACATCATAAGTTTCATCAAACTCAATGGATCTTAGGTGCTGATGGGGTGAAAAATCTAATCCACCAAAATGGATGATTGATTTGGAATTGAAGATTTAGTCCAATGTTTGAGTGTTTACAAGTTATTATCTGAATTTCCTTTAAACTCAAATAATAAAAAAACAAATCATCTGCATTGCATGCATCAGTCTGCATTTGGTCCTACTTTCTAAAGAAGTATTTCCAGAGCCTTATTTCCTTTCTCCTGGTATCATCAGTACAACACTCGTGCTAAGAAGAAATGGAAAGCATCAAGCAAGAGATTCTTGAACTCCGCGAAGAGGTGATTACTGTAAGACCCTTCTAAACCCCACAAAAATAATCAAATAATTAAGAGTAAACATGAAATACAAGGGTATCACAATTATTTCATAATAAAATACCATAGTCAATTGTCATGCAACACGAGGAACAATTTAACATAAAACACAATTCATGTTCAACACAGCGGATTTTAATTCGTAACATTGCATACTCATCATCCATGCAAGTTAATCCAATACAATTATAAAACAACAAAACAAATTTGAGTAATTCATCTCTAAACTAGCGCTCCCCAGTGTTACAATCAGAGCATGACCGACACGAGTCACAGATGAACTCTAAGAGCTATCCTCACCGAATCAGCTAAGCCTCTACTCCTCAATCTGAAAACAACATGTAAGGGTGAGTTTCTTTCACAATTAACAAGTATTATATAGTCATAAGCAATAAATCTTTAAGGAATTATAAATCACTCAATCTTAAATGTATACAACATTCCACAATTCACATCCATCAACATACTCAAAATACATCATTATTCACAATACAATTCATTGCAAGTCATTACACGTTACAATGTATATGAATAAACTGACGCTAATGCATGTGGTACCAAACCATGGGTTGAACCTACCCACCAATTGACCTACTCCTCATCGAGATACTGTCCATCGACACTAATTCCTCACAATGGGAATTATGTCCGCCAATTGATCCAAACATTACCGGGATCCATCACCGAATGCATATGAATGAATGTACACACATATCATACTTAAAACATCACCAATAAAGATGAACAATTCATCTCATCACCATATCACTGAATAAGTATGTATTTGTTTTCAACATCATTCAAAAAATCATGCATCCATCACTATAACAATAATAATAATAATCACAGTCAAATCCTTCACGACATCAATCACATTGTCACACATCACATATTATGCACACACTGTTTAATTATCATCAAAGTAATTAAATTGAGTTTTGAAATAAAATCGGCCACTGCCCATTTTATTACTTTATCTTGTAAAACATATAATTAGCTTCGCAACGCCCAAAACGACACATAAATCAGACAAACGGATCAAAAGTTATGACCTTCAGAATATTTTTCAAAAATTGCTTGTTGTGCTTCGACGCATGGAAATTCCACCACTCTCGGGTAGCGCTCGTCGACACTACAGGTCGACGCAAATTTGATGAATGTGTCGATGCAACTGACACTTAGGTCAACGCATTCCGCGTCTTGTGCAGAGTTTTGCTGCGATTCTAACATCCTTTCTCTCCCAATTCCAATCCAATCACACCTTAATCATTCTCACAACAAAACATCATCAAGTAACATAATATACTACAATTTTAACACATTTTAGAGCTCATCTAACATCAAAACATTCGTCAATTTCATCAAATTCACTAAAACCTTACATCTCTATTCAATCATCATACTCCTAATTGACATAACTAATAATCCTAAATATTCCATCACTATCGATTACATAATAAGCATCAACCCGAATGTCAAATGTGACTTCCACAGTGGGGTAGTGGGTCATTCAATTGAAGATTGCAGAATCCTGAGAGAACAAGTTCAAGATTTGATTGATAAGAAGATTCTCTCTTTCAAGGACGTTGGTCCCAATGTTGTCAAGAATTCGTTGCCCGAGCATGAAAAAAGTGGCTGAAGACCAAGCAATGACAAACTGTTTCCCTAAAGCCAAGTGTTTCGTGATAGGATAGCTCCTCCTCGTCACTGATTAGTCACTAGGCCTTGTTTTTTTCTGTTTGCAATTTCCTTGTTTTATCTCGTGTACTGCATTTAAACTTTGTTTGTTCCTGAGTGTTTAATTTTAATGAAATGAGCATTGCGTATTTTGATTCAATCCATTGTGTGCTTCTTTATGTTTTATCTTTCAAAAAACAAAAATATACGTCTCTTGTTCACTTTCTTTATCAAACTTGTGTTTTATGCAAAGATTGAAGGGAGGATGATGAAAACAAAATACTTAAATCATTGAATTGTATGCTTCAAAATAAAACTTTGTTGATGATGTGCAGGCATTGTTTCGATCCCTAAACACTGGAGAAATAAGGAAGTTAATCCCTAGTCAACCCCCTCCGAGCCTTCGAAGTTGGAGTTTCTTTTTAAACAAAAAAACCGCAATTTTAACCTGGGGCAGGGTAGTTCTCAGTTAATTTACCTGTGCATTCAAATTTAAGATAATCATTAAGTACATCTTCCAATAAGGGTTTCAATCGAAAGTGACCAAGATGGTTATCGTTAATCATTCTCAAGACAATCATTATCTTTCCGATACAAAAAATAATTCAAAAGAAAATCCCGCTAAGTCAAAACCTACGAAGGAGACTTAGGCAAAACTGGGGCATCCCGCTGGCTGTAATCTCAAAAGAAGACAAATCAGGCAAAAGTTAGGGATAAAGCAGAAAAGAGAAATCAATAAATTCCTTGAACAACAATAAAATGTTGTGATTTTCGAAAGGGAGAAGTGATTGTCGTCTCAAAGATTCCCTTGGTCCTTAAACCGTTATCATTATCATAGGTGCAATTCCAAATTCTCTTGGAGCCTGAATGCATAGTTTGAATTAACTGAGCGTAGGATTGGAAGATCATCACGAAGAATGGGTTGGGGACAAATATATTTTGAGCCTATATCCTTTGTTTCATAAGCCGTGAACCAAGCCACGTTACAACCTTCAAAAGACCTAATTGAAGCAAAGTTTATTTTGAAAGCATACTACAACAAAGTTGCGTTAACCTGACTACTAAAGATTTTTGCAAATTGTTTGTTTTACCGTACCTTTTGCTTTATCCGTCACTTTGAATGTCTAGACCATTGTGCTAGGACCTTTGATTCATTTTCTTTACATCAATAATATCATCCAATAAATGATTTTGATTTCAAAATATGCTTTGATCATTGCATTAAAATTACCATTTTTTAATGAACATTTTATTTGTAAGTACTCTTCTTCAAGGAAGTTCAAACAGTCGAGAAACTTGATAAGTGATCCTATCAGGGGCACGTTACTTCAAGATCCTGTTATTCAAAAGTTATACTGAGGGCAAGTATTACCAACATTCATTTCAAGAACTGAAGCAAGGATCATTTAGCAAGCAGTCAATCAGGGGCATTCTTCTTCAGCGATCCCCAATCATTTTATCAGTCCTTCTTAAAAGGATCATCGGCGTGGCAAAACCATGTTGGCAAAGTTCTCGTGTTGAGGAATCAGAGTTCCAATCCTCCCTCACAAAAAAAGTCTACCTCATTTATCATAATCAATTACATCACATTAATCATTCACATCTCATGCATAGAAAAATTCAATATCATGCATCGAAACAAAATGCATACTCATGTGCATTTTCTCAACTATTGTTGTATGTAACATATTACCTTATGGTCTAGGTCCAACCCTTTTGGCATTTTGTAAAATTTCTCTTCATTCATGTTTTACCTTGAGTGTCCCTAATACTTTGTTCTCAAAATCCAATCCTGTTTTATCTTGATTGTCTTTTTTGTTGCTTCATTCATGTTTTACCTTAAATGTCTTTGATGTTTTCTTTTCAAAGTCCAATCATGTTTTACCTCGATTGACTTTTGTTGCTTCATTCATGTTTTATCTTGATGAGTCGATCACGTTTTATCTTGGTTGCCTTCGATCATGTTTTATCTTGATTCCCATCTAATACCTGAGTCAATCATGTTTTACCTTGATTGTCTTTGATCATGTTTTATCTTGATACCTCCAGTCATGTTTTATCTTGACGTTCTTCAATCATGTTTTATCTTGACGTTCTTCAATCATGTTTTATCTTGACGTTCTTCAATCATGTTTTATCTTGACGTTCTTCAATCATGTTTTATCTTGATGAAACCCTTTGATCATGTTTTATCTTGATTCCCCTTCAATACGTCGAGTCAACCATGTTTTATCTTGGTTGTCTTTGATCATGTTTTATCTTGGTTGTCTTCAGTCATGTTTTATCTTGATATTCTTCGGTCATGTTTTATCTTGATATTCTTCAATCATGTTTTATCTTAATTGTCTTCGGTTATGTTTTATCTTGAATACCATTCGATGTCGTTCAATCACGTTTTACCTTGATTGTCCTCTGATGTTGGCCCGTTCATGTTTTATCTTGAATGTCCCTGAATATTTTCTTTTCAAAAGTCCAATCACGTTTTATCTTGGTTGACCTTCGTGTTCCTCAGTCATGTTTTACCTTGATTATCCTTTTGTGTTCTTCGATCATGTTTTACCTTGATCGTCACTTAATACATCCTCGTTCATGTTTTATCTTGGGCATCTCATATGTTTTTTTATCCTGGTCATCTTAGATGCTATCCCCCCGAAGTTTGATCACGCTTTACCCTGATTACCTTTGTTGACTATCTTTCCTCCCCGATTTCATATGTGTTTTACTCCTGAATCTCTTTGATGTATTTTTCTTGCTTCAAGATAACAAAAAAAAGAGTCCATGCATTGCATTTCATTTGCATAAGGACAAAAATTCGGGTCTTTTGTATTTAATTACTCTTCGCCATTTGATACCACGAAGACGAAAGTCTTTCATGTTATCTGGCTCGAGATAATTAAATAGGGGCATCTGTCGCACCCCAATTTTTGACCTACAATATTTCATTCATTTTGTCAAATCACATTCATGTTTCATGCGCATTCATCATTCATTCATCGCATCATTGCATATCGACTTTCATCAAAGTCAACAAAAACAACTTATATTTCACATATTTTTAGTCAAGTTACTTTGTTATCGAACTTTTTTTTACTTTTTACTTTCCATAGATTTTAGTTTTTTACCATCATCATTTTAAATACAAATTAGTTTTAGACTTAGTTTGATTAATTTTCATTTTTTAATATTACTTTATTTATTTATTTTATATTTTATTATTATTATTATTAAGTTCCCTTTAAAAAAAAAAGAAGTATATTAAACAAAATAAAGGTCCTTTTTATTAAATTGAGGCCCATGTACACTTTTGTTTTTAAGCCCATTACACAAAAAATTTAGTACAGAAAATTAAAAAAGGTCAAACAAATTTTTGTCTTCTTTCTTCCTCTCTCCCACGCCTCTGCAATCTCTATGCTACCCTGCATTGCTGCCAACCCTGCTCATGGCCAAAAAACAACTGCTACCTGTTGCCATAACAGTCCAAACATGCTGCCAAAACCTGTACAGATAAACCAAAATTTGCATAGAAATGGATCATACAAAAACCTGCAAAACAAAAGCACCATATCAGTTCCACATTAGTTCAAATCTCATCCAATTTTCCCCCCAAAACCCCACAAATTCCTCTATAAAAAGAGAACAAAGACAGCGAGAAAAAGGGAAGAAAAAACCATAAGAAAACTCTGTCAAAGTCATATAAGCTTCCTCCAACCTTCAATCCATTGCAACATATACTCCCTCACCAATACCCTCCAAACTTTGACATAAAACCTCATACTCACATAAATACAACACTTCAACCAAAATCGTGTTCATTCACTACACAAAACCTCACTTTATTCTAACTACAACCTGACTTCACTAAAACCTTATTCAAATCAAAACCTTCCACCTTCACAAATCCTCTGCCCAGAAACCATAACCTTACCATTAAACCACCCTTCAACAGAACCAACGCACCATATACAACATTCATTTTACAGATCCGCTCAAAACAATAAACACAACACAACCGTAGCACATCAACAACAAACAACCACCATTTCATTAACAAAACCGCAACACACAACAACTACTCTGAAACCATACGACAACACCTACAGCCTCCACACATCATCATACACCATAACCTACAACAAATCAAAGCCAGAAAAATATACCCATTCTTCATTGAGTTCGCCAAACCGTAAAACCTTCATCTACAGCAATATTCAACTCAGTCTCACCACACTCACAAAAGCATACATACAGAAGCAACAGAAACGATTCAGAAAAAGAAACAAAGAGGCAAGTAGCGGATTCAGAAGCTAGTAGACGAAGAAGGAAGCAACCGAAGGAGAACAAGTACCTGGGTTTGTTGTTTCTGTTTGATTTACACTTTAAATTCCATCTTGTAATTTGTAATCTCTGCTACTCATAATGAAACTGGGCTTTAGGGATTGATTCGGGGATAGAGGGTTTAACATGTTTGTTTGCTGTTATACTATATTCATCCATGATTGATCCAAATCGAGCGAACAAATCAAGAGAGAGGTTGAGAGTTTAATCGAGTGAACCGTAAGAGAGTGAGAGATTCGTACGAGAGAGTGAGAGGCGATAGAAGAGGAAGAGAAAATTTAGGGTTTTCAACCCGTTTCATTTCAGTCATAAGGGTTCGGATTCGGGTCAACCCGGTCCACCCATGTGTTTGTGTTTTTTTTTGTGTTTTAATGTTTCCTTGGGCCTTACACCCTCCATCCGGGTTTAGCACCTCCCATGGCCCATTTCTTTATTTTTTATTATCTTTTCTATTATCTTGGTTATATATATAACCAACAATTAACATTTTATTATTAGAACTCTTTCCATATAAAAATCACAAAAAAAATATTTAATGTTTATTTATTTACTAAGATTTTATAAAAAGACCAAAAATATTTTATTCTTTAGATATATGTTTGGGATTTATCAAAAAATATATTCTTTTGTACATAGATAATTTTTTCCAAAAATATTTCAAAATGATACAAAAATAGCTTTTTTTAATTAATTGAATCGAGTCTTGAGTTTTAATTGGAGAAGAAGGGTTTGTACGTACCTATACAAATTGTTCTTAAACATTTAGGCGATGGCCGTTAAGCCTTTGTTTGGATGTTTAGACTCCATTAAAGACTCTTTCAAACTCGATTTAATTCACCTTTTTTTTTACAAAAAACGCTTTTCTTTTAACATTCAAATCATTTTATCTATAATGGAAAGAGGAGGTTGTACGTACTTGTACAATTTTCTCTTTCAAACATTTGGGCGATGGCCGTTAAGCTTTTGTTTAAATGTTTGATTTCTCTTAACAAACAAACTTTCAATTCATTCACACCCTTTTACATTCTAAAACACTTTTTTTTTCATAAAACGAGACACTTATTCAATTTCAATACGAACATACTTCCACATGTGAAGATCTAACATCTTCCACTCGAATGCGATGATGGCCAAAATCATGTCTTATCTTGATTTAGTTATCCATTCTTGTAGTGATATCATATCCATGTGCGCGTAGTATTTCCATTTGAAAGCGATCGAGTGCCTCTCGCTAAAATCAATCAACAAAACATTTCGTAGTTTTAGCCCGAACTACGATTGCTCTGACTTTCCCATTGCACTAGGGAATACGTAGGCACAAGATACAAATGTCTTGGCGAGCACAATAATAAAAAATATTTTTTTGTTTCTTTCTTCTTTCCAACCTAATAAATAACGCAAGTAGATAATAAGCTAACAATCAATCACAAGATTAACTAAATGGGTCCCATCGAGTACGATGGAGGTGAGGGGTGCTAATACCTTCCCCTTGCTTAACCGACTCCCGAACCTAAATTTGGTTGCGATGACCATCTTATCCTTTCTTTTCTTAATTCGTGGGTTTTATCGATATTTTCCCTTTCCTTTTGGAATAAATAAAGTTCGGTGGCGACTCTGTTGTACTTCGAATGTGTGAAAACGCGTCGAGTCACATTTTTACCGCTACACTCATATTATGTTCTTTCTGATTGAAGAGATACTTTAAACTCTTGTGATCACTAAACACTTCAAACCTCGAACCATACAGATAATGCCTCCACAATTTCAATACGAAAACCATCGCTGCCAACTCTAGATCATGATTCGGATAGTTCCTTTCATGCACTTTGAGTTGTCTCGATGCATAAGTCACTACCTGTTGATTATGCATCAATACACCACCTAACCCCATCAACGAAGCATCACAATACACCACAATAGATTCTGCCGGATTTGGCATAATCAGAATAGGAGCACTCATCAACCTCTTCTTTAGTTCTTGGAATCCTTTTTCACACTCTGAATCCCAAATAAACACTTGTGCCTTTATGGTCAACTTAGTCAACGAAAATGCTAACTTCAAAAATCCTTCTATAAACTTCTGATACTAACCTACAAGACCCAGAAAACTACGAATCTCGAAAACAGACTTTGGAGCTTCCCACTGCGACACAGCTACTACTTTCTCCGAATCTACGGAAATCCCACTCTTGGAAATCACATGGCCAAGAAAACTCATTTCACTTAACCAGAATTCACATTTCTACAGTTTAGCATACAACTTCTTCTCTTTTAGCAACTCTAACACAATTTTGAGATGTTCTTTATGTTCCTCTTCTCTTTTGGAATATATCAAAATATCATCTATAAACACCACTACGAACTTATCCAAATACGGATGGAATATTATATTCATATTCTCCATAAAGACACTAGGCATCATTGTATACTCGTAATGACCATACCTTGTTCTGAATGCAGTCTTCTGAATATCGTTCGGCTGCACACGAATCTGATGATACCCAGACCTCAAATCAATCTTGCTGAATACACTTGCTCCAATCAGTTGGTCCATTAAATCATCAATTCTCGGCAATGGAAACCGATTCTTGATAGTAACCTTATTCAGTTGTCTGTAGTCTACACACAACCTCATGGATGTTTCTTTCTTTTTCACTAATAACACAGGCGCACCCCACAGTGACACACTCGGACGAATAAATTCCTTCTAAAGAAATTCTTCCAATTGACTCTTCAACTCAACCAATTCTGATGCCGACATGCGATAAGGCGCCATCGACACAGGACTCGTCTCAGGAATTAATTCAATAACAAACTCCACTTCTCTCTCAGGTGGAAGCTCCGTAACATCTTCTGGAAAAACCTTTGGAAAATCACACATGACTGGTAATTCACTACTTACCGCTTTTCCTTGGACTTCCATCGAAGAAAACAATACAAACACCGCAGCCCAATCTCTAACCCCTTCATTCACTTGCTTTGTGGTCATCGTCAGATCTTCAGCACTGACCTCGTCAAGAAAACTAACCGCCTTCGTGAAAAAATTAATATAAACCTTGTTGAATTGCAACCAATTCATCCCCAAGATAACATCTAGTTGTTCTAACGGAACACATATTAACTCCATTATGAACCCTTACCAAAAATGTCAACAGGACAATTCAAACAAGCAAGCGAAGTAGTTACTGAACCGGACGCAAGAGTGTCAATAACCATACTTCCACCAGTATCAGATATTTCTAATTCCAAACATTTAGCTCATTCCAATGAAATGAATGAATGAGTCATTCCAGGATCAATAATTGCAACTAAAGGTGTGCCATGAATGAAACACAGACCTTTAATCAATCTATCGTCCGGAGTAGTCTCTGACCCAGACAAGGCAAACACCTTTCCACCCGATTGAGCCTTCTTTGGTTTAGTGTATTGTGGACTGATGTGACCCTCTTCACCGCAATTGTAGCAAGTCACGGTCTTCATTCCACATCCAGAAGCAATATGACTCGCCTTACCATATTTGAAGCATTTCCTCTCGTCTTTCATACACTCACTTTTCTTATGTCCAGTCTCACCACAGTTGAAGCATCTAACGAGGGCGCTAGAATCTCCCCCACTAGGCTTCTTCCAATATCCAGCTCTAGGATTTCCCTTACCATAAGGCTTACCCATATCCATCGGTTTCTTTCCTTTCTTGTCAATCAACTCGCGAGAGTGAGAAGACTTCAGCTTAAGGTTATCTTCTTCGAATATCCTACTACAGTCCACGAGATCAAAAAATCTGCGAATCCTATGATACCTGATACCCTATTTAATCTCGTCCCGAAGACCATTCTCAAACTTGATACACTTTGAGAATTCACTAGCCTCATCATTATTGTAGTGAACGTATTACTTCGCCAACTCAACAAACTTCGAAGCATACTCCGGTACCGTCATATTACCTTGAGTCAGCTCCAAAAATTCAATTTCTTTTCTTCCCCGAACGCCTTCAGGAAAGTACCTTCTCGGGAATTCTCTCTTGAACACAACCCAAGTAATTGCTACACCAGCAGCCTCGAGTTCATCTCTGCTGGCCATCCATTAGTCATCAGCCTCTTCGGACAACATATGCGTACCATACCTCACTTTCAGATCCTCAGCATAATCAATGACTCTAAAAATCCTCTCAATCTCCTTCAGCCATTTCTGAGCACCTTCGGGATCGTGCGTGCCCTTGAACAACAGAGGATTGTTCCTCTAAAATTTCCCGAATTGCCTGTCAGCACCAATCCCAGATCCTCCAGGATTTCCTCCCAGCACATCAGCAATCATGCCCAAAGCCTCAATGATCGCATCATCGTTTCTTCCACCTCTTCTAGCCATTATTTTGCTTATTCACCAAAACAATTCCATTAGCACAAAAGTATCGGCCCTGATCATCTCGCACTAGTCACATACAAAGGAAAAGACTGACACTAAGACTCTGGTCACAATGACCGACAATGCTCTGATACCACTATTGTAACACCCTTCTAAACGCCACGTAAATAATCAAATAATTCTGATTAAACATGAAATACAAGAGTATCACATTTATTTCAACATAAAATACCATAGTCAATTTTCATGCCACGCGAGGAACAAATTAACATAAAACATAATTCATGTTCAACCCAATTCATGTTCAACACAACGGATTATAATTCGTAACATTGCATATTCATCACCCATGCAAGTTAATTCAATTCAATTATAAAACAACAAAACCAATTTGAGTAATTCATATCTAAACTAGCGTTCCCCAGTGTTACAATCAGAGCGTGACCAACAAGACTCACGAATGAACTCTAAGAGTTACCCTCCCCGAATCAGCTAAGCCTCAACTCCTCAATCTGAAAAACAACATGTAAGGGTGAGTTTCATTCACAATTAACGAGTATTATATAGTCATAAGCAATAAATCATTAAGGAATTATCAATCACTCAATCCTACATGTATACAACATTCCACAATTCAGATCCATCAACATACTCAAAATACATCATCATTCAAAATACAATTCATTGCAATTCATAACACGTTATAATGTATATGAATGAACTGACGCTAATTCATGTGGTACCAAACCATGGGCTGAACCCACCCACCAATTGACCTACTCCTCATTGAGATACTGTCCATCGACACCAATTCCGCATAATGGGAATTATGTCCGCCAATTGATCCAAACATCACCGGGATCCATCACCGAATGCATATGAATGAATGTACACACATATCATACTTAAAACATCACCAAGAACGATGAACAATTCATCTCATCACCACATCACCGAATAAGTATGTACATGTTTTCAACATCATTCAAATAATCATGCATCCATCACTATAACAATAATAATAATAATAATCACAATCAAATCCTTCAGCACATCAATCACATTGCCACACATCACATATTATGCACACAATATTTAATTATCATCAAAGTAATTAAATCGAGTTTTGAAATAAAGTTGGCCACGTCCCATTTTATTACTTTATCATGTAAAACATATAATTAGCTTCACAACGCCCAAAATGTCACATAAATCGGGCAAACAGGTAAGCGCTCATCGAAACTACAGGTCGACCCAAATTTGGAAATTCCACCACTCAAAGGTAAGCGCTCATCGAAACTACAGGTCGACCCAAATTTGCTGAATGTGTTGACACAACTGACACTTAGGTCGATGATTTTGCGTCTTGTGCAGAATTTTACTGCGATTCTAACATCCTTCCTCTCCATATTCCAATCCAATCACACCATAATCATTCTCACAGCAAAACATCATCAAGTAACATAATATACTACAATTTTAACACATTTTAGAGGTCATCTAACATCAAAACATTCGTCAATTTCGTCAATTTCATCAAATTCACCAAAACCTAACATCTCTATTCATTCGTCATACTCCTATTTGACATAACTAGTTATCCTAACCATTCCATCACTATCGATTACATGATAATCATGAACCGAGAAGAATCCTCCCTTACCTTAGGTTTGATCTTCGTGTTTTCTCTTTTCCCAATTTCTGTAACCTTCTCTATTCCACAACTTCCTTCTATTTTATTAAAAATAGGGTTAATACCCATTTTCACCCCTGCCATATGGGGCAGATTTGAAAAACCCCCTGCAAAAAAAAAAGTTGCAAGAATTCCCCTAACATTTGAAGATTCTCTCGTTTTAAACCTTGTAAAATTTTTGTTTTTAAAACCAACCTTGCCATTTGAAGATTCACTCATTTTAAACCTTATGATCTTGTAGATTATGTCATTTTAAACCCTCTGGAATATGACAGGAAAGGTTGGTTTTAATAAAAATAATAATTTACAGGGTTCAAAATGATAGAGTCTTTCAAGTGGCAAGGTTTGTTTTCAAAATAAAAATTTGACAGGGTTTAAAACGAGAGAATCTTCAAATGTTAGGGGAATTCTTGCAACTTTTTTTTTTTGCAGGGGGGTTTTTCAAATCAGCCCCATATGGCAGGGGCGAAAATAGGTATTAATAGAATAACTTTGATTAGTGGGCTTACTAAGTTAACACCTCCCTTTTCATTAACCACCACATGAGCCCAATAGCTATATTTCCAATATTTCTCAATAATTTTTATAACATCAATTATTCCAATTAAATAATTATCCTATTTAAATTAAACAATTAGAAATAATTTTCGGGATGTTATAGTTACTCTGATGGTTGGTATGGAGCACCTGACTGCTCTGGTTGAGGATCTAGTTGCTGCCTAAGTGAATCCTCCGATGAAGGAAGAAAAGGTGGCAAAGGTATTTCTTGAAACTCTGAATTCGTTCTTTCCTAAGGGGATAGTAGTCAATACACCTGCTGACTTCCATGGAAAGGTGGATATGAAAGCGCTTCTAGAAGAAGATGTCCGAAAGGAATGTTTGTTTGAAAAAGGTAGCCCACTTGGTGTGAAGAATTTTGGTAATGACTTTTCAAAGAAGAGAACCAGGGGAGGAATTAACCATCATCAATGACAACGTGTTATCTTTGTGTCCGATTCAGTTCATGCAGTGCCAGATTATCAGCAAAGTACTCGTTAAAGAGCTATTCCACCAAACGAGCAAAATCAATCTCAAAAGGGGAATTTTTATCCCATCCCCATGACTTACATAGAGTTGTTCCCCGCTCTAATTCAAAATAATTTGGTTCAAAAAAGGTCACCACCTCCTATTCCAGATAAATTCCTTTAGTGGTATAAATCGAACGCCGTTTGTGCCTTTCATCAGAATGCCCCGGGTCATAGTTTAGAAGATTACTGGCCTCTCAAGATTGAAGTTCAAAGATTGACTCGTGCTGGTATTTTGTGTTTCCTAGACATTGGTCCTAATGTTCAAGCCAATCCTTTGTCAAAGAATGAGTGAATATCTATTAGTAATAGCCCTAAAGTTTGAAAGATATTTCATTCAGTGCAAGTCCAGATGGAGAGAGTCTTCTTAGTTTTTAGTATTCTTACTAATTTTCATTTGTAATATTTCTTGTTTTTCAATGCACAGTTTGCATGTAGAAACTTGTTTGTTTTTGAATACTAATAATAATACAATGATAATGTTTGTCTTGAAGTAATCCATTCGTTTCACTCATGTTTATTTGTTTTTTATGCATCATGATACCAATTTCTTTTTCCAAACTCTCGCTTAGGCAGAGATTAGAGGGAGGATGATAATCTGAAAACGCAAAATTTCTAGTCGTATGCTTTTAAATAAAACCCTGCTGATGATGTACATGCATTATTTCAAATTCTCAAATACCAAAGATATAAGGAAGATAATCCCTTGTTAACCCCTTTGAACCATGAAGTAGGAGTTTCTTTTCGAAATGAAAAAACCCTAAATTTTTACCTAGAACAGGGTAGTCTTCAGTTAACTTGACCAAGTGTTTAGATTTCTAAAAGAGATTGTGCATCCAAGAATTGAGCTTGTCATATCCACATCAAAGGTTGGAATAGGTGAAACCACAATGGTTATCCCTCGCGCATCAAAAGGCTAGAAAATGTGAAACCACAATGGTTATCTTTCATCCGCTAAGGAGTGAGGCAGTCACAACCCTTTCAACAAGTCAAGATAAAGTCAATGTCACACAATTTTTTCAAATCAAAAGAAAAAAAAGAGAAAGCTCGCTAAGTCAAAAACTTGAAAACAAGTGACTTAGGCAAAAGTCAATGGGCTGGTACAATCTCGGTTACATGGTTGTACTAGCAATAGCATACTTGTGTGTTGTTTGCATGTTTGTTACTATCTCATTAGTTAGTCATGGAACTTACAATGATGATATTGTCCATTTTGTGTATTTGTACCCGATTGTGAGGAAAAACCCGGATCCACGGTGGATTCGTTTGATTGTATGTATCTTGTAGAACTGAGTAAACCCATAAAATAAGGAAACTCATTGAGATTTAGTAATCTCACCCCAATCATCTTATCTTTTCAAGTGCAGTTCTGAATTATATATTTAGTAATAGGACTGAATTGAAGATTGAGAAGTGGTAGTAGCTCGAAGACTTTGTTAGATCTTATCTTCCGTTGTGCAGATCCATTGAAAACACATGGTTTATACTTCTTGGTAGAACTTTCATGCTTTATTTAATATGGATCTTATTGTATCTCAAGCTTTTATATGTACTCAATATCAAATTTAACGTCGCATGCATAATATACTAGTCATTTATGTGTAGGTTGTTACTGTTGGTATCAGAGCAGGTCGATTCTCGGCCGAGCCATGAGACCTCGATAGAAAATCCCTTCTTCCTCACATGTGTGTGTTGCTAGTCTAATTATACTGGTACCTCATTCAGTCGTTAAACTTGATCAACTCATCAACTCAATGGATGAGAGTAGAATAATGGTAGAGTCGCCACAAGGACTTATAAACCTGTAAGTGTTGTGAATCCCAGTAGTAAGAGTTGGATGAGTGATGGGTTGATTAGACTACGTAAGTAGATGGAATATTGGGAATTTCAAAAATAAGGGGAGAGCTTGATGCAAGATAGAGACACCTTAATTGTCATAGTATGAATTACGACAGGTGGAATTTCCATGGTTTTGATTGGATGAAGAGGAATTTTCTCTAAGTCCAGGTAACAGTGAAGAAAATCCATGAAGTGTCTGAGCAGGAGTGTAGTAAGGAAATTTTTCCGAAGATGTTGAATTGGAAGTTAGTGGGATTCATTACCTGATGATGGTGCCAATGACGGATATGACTAGTGAACTGAGAGAACAGAAGAACTTTTGGAAGTATGGAAAGAGAAGTCAGACCTTTCTGATAGAATATGCGGTTGTGGAAATCTCATTTAGATGAATCTTGGATACCCGGCTGGTAGAAGCGGACAGTTGTATTTCATTCTTATCATTTTATGCTTATGTTCTAGAACTATGCTAAAGGGAAGTTGGATTGATGAAGAAGCATGATATGTATTATCCTGAATTCCTTGCTAGTTATGGCTCATTTAACCCTAAGTAAGGCCATAGAACAACGCTTGGTGTTGGGTGTTGTGTGAATTAGAATTAGCATCTATCTGGAGAATCAGCAGGATGATCGCAATTGTGTTGGTTAGAACCATAGTATTCCTATCTGAACTATATTATCCTTAGAATATTTTATGCATGCGCTAGAGGAGTGAGTACGCGCGTGGCATAGACATCTGAGTTGGAATGTTAACTCTTCGTGTTGGCTTATTACCTTCCGAGTAAGTAAACCTTAAATGTGTAGCACTCATAGGTTTTAGCATCCTGAGGAGTGTGATTGGAAGGATTTGAGGAAAAGTGATCTCAGTGGAGACATGTCCAGACACCTGTCGGTTATGAATATTGGATACGCGTGGAGATCGTTATACGCCACTGAGGTAGGTTACTTGGATACTTGGCCTCGGCGTTGGACCACCATGTTGGTACTACCTAACGGGTATAACGTCGTAGTATTTCTATCATACACAAGATGCGCGAGTCATCCTTTTTCGACACGTGTGGGGGAAAGGTGTTCTGAAGCTCAAGGTAGGAATTTGATTTGGTACTCGTGAGGCGCAAATCCAGGCTCTCATAAGGTATGTGTGAAAAGGATCCAAATGTCGTGCTTGATAGTAGAGGACTAACTAGACATGAAATGGTGAAATGGATCAAGTTCCGATATTATGCTTATGGAGACTTTGAGTGATCGTGATCAAGTGGGTTAGCGCCAGATTACACCTAGAAGACATTCTTGTTTTGTGAAGTCTTAAGTTGGCAATTGTGCACGTATTTCTAGAGAATAACTAATGTGTAACCCTAATATTATGAGTAGCACATTTCATGATTATTCTCTAACTTTGGAAACCAGTGATAGAATAGGTGAAGTGCATCTTGAGATAGCTCGGTGTAAGATGTAGCTAGAAGAGAATCTATAGATACTCAGAAGAAAAGGAATGTCAGTCCTGGTATAGCAGAGATAGTTTAGTTTTGAGAAGCGCTGAGGAGTCTGCAAAAGAGTTATTCAAGGTGCGAAGTGCAATTCCTTGTTTCATAATTACCCTCTAGTCGATAGAAGCACTGCATCAAGGAATGCAACCGAGGAAGTCAGCTTAGTGTCATATTCGGCGACAAAAAGTGCAAGAGGTCACTGTGTGAATGGAGTGTGATTGTGAGGGGATTGTTATATCAGCTAAGTCACTTGAGTTATCAGAGGTGTTATCACACTAAGAGGATGAAGTCGTATGGTTGGGAGAAGATCTGTAAAATTGACAGAGTTTGTTAGAACAAGATTGAGAATCAATGTTCAGAATCTAGTTTTGATGATAAGTAACCAAATGTATTTTGTTAGTAACATTTTATTACTAATGGCTTATATAAGTGTGCAGAAACAATATCAAAGCCCTTTACAACATACACATAAACTCAATCAGAAAGTACATCAGAAGCTTCAAAGGAAATAAACAAGAAAAATTAGCCACAAGAAGCTTTACAACTTCAGAAGATCACGCTTGTAGAAGAATAGACGTTCTGAAGTTACAATACAGTGACATACAAAAGGAAAACAGAAAGAGAGTCACATGTGAATCAGAAGATCGCCTTCAGCTCAGCATGCAAAATCAAATAAAATACAAAGGATCAAAATCAAGAAGAAAACCGTTACAAACATCATCATTAGCAAAATGGTTACAATTTTTAAAGGAACAACTCCCAAGATTGATTGAATTAGCAACCTACATGAAACCCATTGCAGAAAACAAAAGCACAGAGGAAACACGCTTGCATTTATTATGCATTTCAAAGATCAAGACAACTAACACAATTTCAAAGTTATAAAAAGAAGTAAGATCTCTTATGAAATGTGTGGGCTCTTCTAGGAAAGATGTAGTAATGAAAAACTACAAAAATCAAAAGGAGTTTTTAAACAGAAGCGGTTGATAATACTATCTCCCTGAAGACTCCCATTCAAAGTATTCCTCAAGAACCAAAGAAGATACTACCAATAAGAATTGTTGTTCTTAATCAACTTATGAAGAAAATAAGAAGAAGAACCAAAGAAGAAACTATCAATAAGAACTGTTGTTCTTAATTAGCTTATGAGGAAAATCGGAAAAATAAACGAAGAAGTAACTATCAACAAGAACTTTTGTTCTTAATCAACTTATGAAGAAAATTAAAAGAAGAACAACAACAACAAAAGAAGCAACTCTCAATAAGAACTGATGTTCTTAATTTGCTTAACTAAAGAAGTGAAGATGTAGATCAGCTTGAAGAAGCACTCAACACTAGAAGAAAATGATCTTACTCTAATTACCACCATGAAGCAAAGATCTAATTAGAAGATGCAGACAAGAAAAGCTCAATGATTATTTAACTAAAACAAAATACTTGTCACACAGTTTGTAATTAGAATATCTGCTTATTAAGAAGAACTATGTGAAGGTCGAGTTAAATTGGTAAAGATGCCTTGAGCGACCAGGTTAGGTCAGAAGCTTGACAAGACATTGACTGTGGTCATTATGGAAATCTCATAGAGACCGAGTGAAGGTCATAAGTCCAAGAGTCAATGGATGTTATATCTCGTGGAGATCACTGAACAGTCCATTGCAGTAAGTCACATCAGGTAGCTGTGCAGGAAGTTAGTCACAAAGCGTTGTTGTGTAGGTTTCCTGAGTCAATGAACGTTATATCTCGTGGAGATCACTGAACGGTTCATTGTCTAGATGGTTAGTCACAACAGTTGGATGTGCATGATTGTTAGTCACGACGGGGGTTCATGCAGTTTTAATCATGAATTGGTTATAGTGAATTAAGACCTCTGTTGAGAGGTAAATCACCTGATGATGGTGGACTGGAGGTATCCTTTTTAGAAGGTGAAGCAGGATAAAAATAAATGTGTCTTTTACTTTCTATACTATTCTTTTTAACTTAGAACATTCAAGCAAAAACTCTTCAGAACTATATTGAGACCAGTCAGAAGTTCTGATTACACAGAGCAATTAAACTGAACATCTCATTGGTTATGTATGAAAATTCTAGTAACACACGCTCGATGTCAAACTGGATGTTATGACATCCACAATTAAGCAGCACAAACAATAATAGTAAACAGCATAAAACAGTAAAGAACCCACAAAATTGTTTACCCAGTTCGGTTCACACAACCTACTCTAGGGGCTACCAAGCCAGGGATGAAGTCCACTATTAGCAGTATCAATTAAGAGCTAAACTCTCAATCTACAACTCCTCACTTAATCACTACCCAATGACCCTTCTACCTAGGTTCTCCCTAAATATGTTATATCTCCATTCCACTCCCAATCATAGCAATGGTAACACATACACAATAAACAATTACAGATAGAAGAGACTCTTCAAAAACACACATTGATCTGCTTAAAAGCTTCAATCAATAGACACACACTCGTGCTTAAAAGATTAGAGTGACACAACTAAAACACATACTAATTCCAACGCAATCATCAAAGATAATAGCTTGGATCACAAGAGACAGTTACAGAACAGTCGTTCTTCACAATTACGATCTTCTTTCTGCGTTCCAAATTAGGATTGCAGGTCTTTTTATAAGTAGTCTTAAGCCTTGGGCTTTTTTTATAAATACATTAGGGTTAACAATGTTAACCTAATTCACACGCCATCTGTCTGTTACAAATTGTGTTGTCAATAGGATATTCTGGACGAAATTTGCAGCACTCAATAAAAAGTTTCCTAAACTGATTAAAAGGATAAATTAGGAAACATAATTAACAAATAATAACAGCTCCTGCTGTCATACATGAATGTCATGACATCGATCATGACATTCATTACAAAACCTGTATTAGCTCCACATAAATATGCAACTTGCATAAACATAATCAACCAGGTATGTTTTACCAATAATGCATCCAACTTGCAAAACACCTTCAATCTCCCCCTTAGGCAAATTTTTGGCTAAAACATCCTGTCACACCATACCAGAGAAACACTTGCAGCGGATAATCAAAACAAACATAAGCTAATACAAACAAACAGCGCACATCATCAGTATGCACACAATGCTTAGACAAAAACAGACAGTGCATAATAGTAGCACAAGCACAAGCCATAAGAGTAGCACAAGCACAAACACAAATCAACACAAAGATAAGCAATTATAATTGTTGATCACACACAACCATTATTCTTGTTGTTCTGGGGTGGTGACATATACTACTTCTCCCTCAGTTTGGCCATAGATGTTGCCAAAGCCAAAGAAGTGTCTTCTCCACCTGTATTTTTTTTATTAATTTACTCTATGGTTCTTGAAGGATGCAGAGTCCTAACTTGCTTCACAAGTTCTTAAACTGTGTAGCATCAAGAGCTTTTGTGAAGATGTCAGCAATTTTGTTAGATGCGTTCTCGTCACTCTTGTTAGAATCATCTTCAATATGCATCATGTGCACCATTTTCATACTTACATCATTCAGAGTTGTTTAAGGGTTTCCCCCTTCTGAGTGAATGTGTGTGCCAGGTATTGTTTCAAGAGAGATGAACCGAGATTGTAGAGGCATCTCAACATTGTGAGTTAGCTCTAAACCTGTTTCTGAGGTAAACTCGCACTCTGTGATCATACTAGGGCTATTGTAGTGGGATGTCATCTGATAGTTCTCATGGATATCTAGCATGTTGGCGGTTTCTAGATCAGTAGTTAACTCTTGCACGAGGTTCCCTTTATCCTCCACTTTGTTTTTTATGTAGTAAGGCAACGTCATGACATACCTCTCTATATTCTGGTGAGATACACTAGGGTGTGTCCAGCTTGATATAAACCAGTTCAACAAATTGGTGAAAATCATACATGTCATCAGTTCAGCATCTTCTGCTGTGATTACAAGAATCCTACTTTCCTTTATTACTTGATCTTCCAAGTGTGACTGTGAGTCTAGAGCTCTTTCCATCCAGAATCTTGAGACTTGGTCTATCTCTAGAAATTTTTTCTCAGGGGATCCTGACTGTTGATGGATACCTTCCTTGGGACACTGTTTGAAGCAGTGGTATCCTTTTGAATGATTCTTTAGATATTTACTGTAGAGCTCTCATCAATCCAGGATGCTTTGTTCGTCTCAGTTTGCACAGTGGAGCTTTCAACCAATTTTGATGTTGAGACATCTGTATCAACATTGACCTGCTCTACAGAGTGAGTCAACTCACTTCCTTCTACAATATATTTTATGACAGTTTTGTTCTTGTTTGAAGTTGAGAAACCTAAGTCCTTCTTGTGATGATTGTTTCGCATGGATTTCGTTTTTCTGGATTTTCCTGCTTTCTTCACAACCTTCTCTTTAGGTATGTGATGTCTTGAGTGATTAGCTTTCACCCATGGCTTTTGTTGCGATGGCTTCTTTTTAGTCAGGTTCTCCTGATGAGGTGTACTTCTATAGGAAGACTCTTGAGTCTCAGGGCAAGTGAATCTCATGTGACCTAGATTTCCACATTGATAACACCTTTTGGATGAGATAGGAGTGTGCTGAGCCTCTTGATTTTCCTTATTTCCCTTTTTTGTGTCTTGCACCTTGTGGTGTCGTTTTTTTTACCTCCCTGTTTCACATGGGAAGACGGCACGCTAGACCCTTCACGCGAAATTTGGAAGGAGAATGCGCCCGGGGCGAGATGATTTTTGTTTCATTTCTTCCTATGATATCACACGAACTTTTTAATTGTCCTAACGAGTAGGAGAGGGGAAAAAGATCTCAAATAAACCCTAGGAGTTTGCTAAGTGTGGGGATTCACCTAGACTAGAAATTCTGGAGTCCGGGGGGTCGGTTATACATAGGGAAGATTTTAAGCACCCTACATATCCGTAGTACTCTACGGGAACCTTCTCTGTGTCTATGTGTTTGTGTTTGTTGCTGAATGATTGGGAAAGTTTCTCCTTTGTGTTAGGAGAAGGAATTGAATTGATTTGAAAGAAAGACATACAGACAGACTATTTTTGGTATTTTATTAGCTCGGTGAGATTCCTTGTGAACCTCATGCCTACATATCCCTAATGGAAGTCAGAGCTTTTTGTAGTTCGGAGAACTAATTAGGGAAATTAATGATTTTTGGTGCCTTGCTTGAAGCTCAAAGTTGAAGCTTGAATTAAATCTATGTTTACAGTAAAGAAACATGAAATCATCTTTACAGAGAGGTATTTCTACTATTCCACCACAAACATTTTTAAACTGACAGAAAAGCTAAAAATGTTTCATTAAGAGAGGGAGCCTACTTGGTTGATCAAGTATGACAGCCAACATGCCTCTTGAATGAAAGATTCTCAACCAAATTAGTGAAAGTTGTACAAGTCTAGGATGTAGCCAGAGCATGCCTTTCATGAGTCCTAAATGGGAGAATGTTTGAAATGATTGTTTGTTTGAACTGATTGTTTATTTGAAATGATTGTTTGTTTGTGATGAGATAGGAGAAATACCTACCTATGAATATGAGCTATGTCTATCTACTATTTGAAAGATTTGATTTTGAGCTGGCTTGTACGAGCCCCAAGCTTGAGGCTTCTGATTGATTGATTATTTTATCAGCCCTGAGAGATACCTCTACTAGGGATTGACTTAAATTAAGAAGTCTTTGTGTTCTGTACAAAGCCCAGAATTGAGGTTGACTCTAGTTGGAGAGTGTTTATTTGATGGATTTTATTTGGTGTTCTGTACAAAGATTATTTAGTTGAGACTTCCTGTTTAAAGCCCAAGAATAAGGCTGACTCTGATTGAGGATAAACAAATAGAACCTAGACTCTGCTAAGAAAAATTAATGAAGATAAGGGTGACAGAGACTGTCCATGTCTCTCATTCCAAAAGGTGTGCTCAATATGAGATTGAGACAATCATGGCTTGTTTAAAAGTCTGGTTTTAAGAATGGAAGAAACTCACCAGGGTAGGTTGAAAGGTGACTAAAGACTTGTTCCTATGTTTATAAGAAACCTAATGGGTCCTTGTCAACAAGCTCAAGAGGGAGCTGGAAATGCTTTTAAGAAGCCTGTGGGTCCTTGTACAAAGCACAAGAGGGGGCTAATCGAGGGTCCTTGTTATAGCACAAGAGAAGGCTATGTGGTTTTGAACTTATTTTGTCTCTAAGCAAATGGGTAAGAAGTTTCACCGGGAATAATTCCTCTTGGGTGGATGTGTCCTAGTTTTTGGATTCTAAGGTTTTTCCAAGATGTTTCACCGGGAATAATTCATCTTGGGGGTTTGAACTACAGATCTCTAATTAGGAAAGAGCCTTCACCGGGAAGACATTCTCAATCCTAGGTCATAGTCCTATAATATATATATATATATATATATATATATATATATATATATATATATATATATATATATATATATATATATATATATATAGTTTAACGGTCCTAAGGTTTACACTCAGACGTAGTTCTAAACAATATATGTACAATTTATATTTTGACAGTAATTTTAAATAAAGACTATAAATTGAAAGCTATAAAGCCTAACCTGGATGGAGTGGAGGCCTTTGAAGATGTATGTACAAAGCCTTACCAGCAGTTGATTGATAACAGTTTGAATATTTATGATAAACATAAAGGGTTTTGAAAACAGAAGAAGTGAAGATGGACATAGGTCACATAGGTATCTGAAGAGTTTCACCGGGAATAATGCCCTTCAAATACCAGAAGAATGTTTTGAAAACAGAAAGAAGATTTTGTAAATACTATTTTTGAAAACAAAACTAATAAAAGAAAAAGGTGTTGGGACTTACACTCTATTAGAAGCCCAAAGATGATTTACTGTTTATGAAAAACAGTTGAATGATTTTGAAATATTGTTGTGAAAACAGTTGATTGATGATTTGAAATGATTACTGTTATGAAAACAGTTTTATGAGTTTTAGGCTTACCTCGAATAATGAGAAATTGGATTTGAGTTTGAGGTTTTACCTTGACCCTTAAGTGATATGCTTGGAATAAATTGGGATCTCAATAGATGTTTAAGCATCCACACCAGCAGAATAGAACGTCGGGTAAGCTCACAGCTTACAACATTCCATGATCTTCTAGTAATTGTTTAAGTACTTCTACAACAAATGGAAGACCAAACAAAACAGACAAATCCAAAAGACAACGGAGAAATAATCTCGGAGTCTCGAATAAAGTGAGAAAATTCAAGTAATGTGCAACAGTAACCAATTAGAAATTTACATGGTTAACTACACAAAAATAATATGAAGATATTAAATTCAAATGAAATTAATCTAACAAAAGATATTTTTTGTAGTTTTATGTGAAAATATTTAGAAAGCATAAAATTAAGTATGTATCTAATATATATATATTTTTGAGTTTTTAATAAGGATTATAAAAGTAGATTAAAATCCTTTATTAAAATTAAAATACTAAATCAATTTATGAAAGATAGTTTCTAAAGAAAATTAAAAGAAATAGTTAAAAGGAATTAATAATTGGGCCTGAGGAGGTTTAAAAACTGAACGGAGGTGTTAATGCCCATTATGCTGAAAGTTGTATAAAAGCTGAATGAAAAATAAAAAAGGATCGGACCGGGTCGGTTCAGGAAGAACCCGGATCCGTCATGTTACTAGTAAACAAGGTTGGGTTTTATGAAAGCCTAAACAACAAAAAGAAGAAGCATCGCTTCTCCTCTCAATCTCACGAGTTTTCTGGAAAAAGAAAAGAACATTGGAACAACAACAACGTCCCTCTTCTCTTTCGATCCTCTCCCTCGCTCTCGGTCTCTTTTCACTCGTCATCTCTCCCTCGCTGAGTCCTATCTCACGATTGCTCTCTACTCGCGGTTCTCTCTCCCTCTCGTGGTCTCTCGATAAACAATCATGGAGGTGGAAGTATTGAAGGTGCGGTGGAGCTCACAGCGGCCATGGAAGAAGCTTGAAGAACCCAGGTTTGCTTCTTCCCAAATTTCATTTTTTGTTCTTTTTTAATGATAACCCAGTGACATCTCTCTCTTTCTATTTCAAATTCGCTTGCGGTGAATGACCACAACATAAGCTCTCAATTTCGCAAACCAGTGTCGTAACTGATTGTTGCCGAATCTTTAATTTCGAACCATTGTCTCTGTTATGCTTTGAATCCACAATTTGTTTGTAGCTCCACTGAATTTGCAAATCTGAACCGCCTTTGAATTGTTGTTGTTGATGTTGATACGACTTTGAACTTGTTGCTAACAACTTTGAATTGTTGTTGTAAGCTCCCTTTGATGAAGACGATGCCACCTCTCTTTGGATTGTGGGAGACTTGAAGATGAAGCTTCAAGTTGCTTGGATGCTCCAAGTTGTTGGAGACTTAAAGATGAAGATCTTCAAGTGAGGTATGAAGAATTACCTCCTCCTTCTTTGTAACTAGAATGCTCACCTTCAATAGAGATTCTCTTGGCTTGAGAATTTCTTCTTGCCAAGAGTTCTATTGAACAATATGAGCAATAGAGAGAAGAGAGAAAGCAGGAAGTCAAGTTGCTTTGGTGTAACAAATACTATGGAGAGCCCTTATATTTATAGGCAAAAATTAGGATAGGTTAGGTATGAAGTAATTTTGTAGTCAAGTTTGTGATTCTTGTAAGAAAGGAATATCCATTATGACATAAGCCAAAAGATTCCTTTTTGACATAAGCCATGTGAGTAAATTTTCATGTCATTTTATGATATCTCTAAGTTGTAGAAATTTATGACACAAAAATCTCTCTTTGACTTTCTTTGACTTTTGACTTGATTTGAACTTTTGCTAAATTCACCCCTTGTATGTCTCTTTTTCATGTTACATGAGAACTTTTGAAGAAAGCATGAAGGAGATTGAACTTGAAGAATGGAGATTTGAAGATTTCAAGAATGAACTCAAGAATGTCTTTGTATTTTTGTTTTCTTGTAATTCAAATTGAGTTTCACTTTAAAATTGTATGAACTTGTATTCTTGAAAGTGAATAGAATTTGAAAGTTGTAATATCTTTGAAACTTGAATTGAACTTGAAATGTTGTAATCTTGAATTTTGGATAAAGTCCCTTTTGTAATTCATTTGAAATTCAGAACTTTGTAAAGAATGAATTTCATTTGTGAATGTTTGAATTTCCTTTAAAATCTTTATCTGAAGTTGTATGAACCATGAATATTGGATATTCTTGAATGGAAATTTCTTGAAGTAATGTGAAGAATGTTCTTGCACCAATTAACTTTGAATTCTTGAATTTATGGTTTTAAACCATACTTGAAATAATCTTTCAACAAATGGACTAAAAGATATTTCTTGCAATTTCGGTGAAATTTCCATGAATTGTTTCAAACTTGTACCAACTTTCAAATAATCCACATTAACCAAAATTCTTCACCATAATGAATCCATAGGCCAAGAGTCACGAAATAAATTCCAAACAAATATCTTGGATAACACAAATGGCAATGGCGCCTTTAAATGAAATCTTTCGTGAACATGAAATTATCTTGCAAAGAATGAGCGAATGAATGAAGTCTTGATCACGACTTCCAAACTGATCAAGAAACATTTTTGAAATTGACGTCAACGATGTGACATCTCAGGGGGATCAAAATTAGGGTATGACACACCTCTCCTTCTAGATCAACAATGTTCATTATGAGTTTTGCCCTTTCTTCTTGTAACAGTGCATAACCATTTTCATACATTTTCAATCTCTTGCTCAATTCTCCATTTCTTACATACATCTCAGAGTATCCATTAGCTAGTTCTTCGCTGGTGAGGTCTTCAATGAAGATTTCATCATCAGACTCATCTATTCCTTCTATAAGGACTCTTGTTCTTGAAGTAGAGGCTTTTGATTTGATGTTTCTTTCTCGATATTTTTATTCATTGATCCTATTGATCACGGGATAAGTAGTTAGAGACTTAAAATTTGTTGGCTCCCATAGATAACAATTCTTCTCAGATCTGACTCCTTTCATGACTTCTTCATTTTCCTTGTTAGTAACAATGCACTCTTCTTTAGTGAATCTGACAAACATTCCTTCATCACATAGTTGGCTGATGCTTATAAGGTTTGTGGTCAGTCCTTGCACAAGTAGAACATTATGTAAGTTAGGGACATCCTAACCTTCTATCATTCCAACACCTTTGATTTCTCTTACATCTCCATCACCAAGAGTCACATAGTTGGATTCCTCAGGTTTGAGGTTACCAGTGAGTTCGTGCTACCAATCTTATGGTTTGAGCAACCACTATCAAGGTACCAATCGTCTTTGGTGGGAATTCTTAAAGCGGTGTGCGCTATTAAAGCAACATTCTTAGTTATCCCAGATTGCTTTCTATTACAAGTATCATGATCAAGTTTGACTTGTTGAGTTTGGTCTGGATATCCAAATAATCTGAAACATAATTGTTTTATGTGACCAAATCTTCCATAGTGATGACACCTCCACTTCTGAAATCTTTTCTTTGAGAGCCTCCTTCTTATGTTTCCTTGATGTTGTGACATTTGGACTGACATCGGGTTAGTCACACAATTCTTGGATTTTGTCCTCCTGAGTCCAGATATTAATTCCTCTTTAGCCACGAATCCCACTCCAGACATTTCTCTTGATCTTTGTCCAGATTCCAGAATTTTTTCTAGAGTATCAGATCCATTGTTCATCATTTTGAATAACTTGGTCATTTGATCAAGTTTGTGGTTCAACATGCTTGCTTCACTACTGAGGGATTCTATTGTTGCAAGATGTTTAATTTTTTTCAGATTCTAGATCTTTTATAATCACCTCTTACTTCTCCAATTGTTTGCAGACTTCAGCATTCTCCCTACACAGCTTTTTGTACAAGGCAGCTAGTTCATCAAAGGTTAGTTCATCATCACTGGAATCATCATCAGATTCATAGATTCTTGTTGAAACTGTGACATGCTTTGCAGTTTCCTTTTCTGAATCTGAGTCTTCGTTTGACCAAGTAATAGTCAATCCTTTCTTTTGTTCCTTGTGGTAGATAGGACATTCAGCTCTAATGTGTAAGAATCCTTAACATCCATGACATTGAACACCTTTCCCTAGATAGGGCTTCTCCTCGGCTTTGAGTCTTTTGCTTGAGTCATATGTCTGATTGATGTCATAGGAAGTGTTCTTGATATTGAGTTTGGACTTCTGATCAACTCTTTTAATAAGTCTGTTGAATTGTTTTCCAAGCATGGCTATGACGTCTAATAAATTCTCATCACTTTTACCATTACTTTCTTTTGGATCATCACCTGTGTTGGTGACAAACTCAATGCTTTTGTTCTTCTTTTCAATAGGCTCACAGATGCTGGACTCAAAGGTTTGTAGAGAACCAAGAAGTTCATCCAGCTTCATATTGCTGATGTCTTAAGCTTCCTCTATGGCAATTACTTTCATATCAAATTGCTTAGGCAGTGATCTGAGAATTTTTCTTACCAGTTTTTCTTCAGTCATTTTCTCACCTAAAGCTGCAGAGTTATTTGAAATCTCTCGGACATTCATGTAAAACTCATAAATTGTTTCATCCTCTTTCATCTTGAGATTTTCAAACTTAGTGGTAAGTATTTGAAGTCTTGACATTTTTACCTTGGACGTACCTTCATGTGTTGTTTTGAGAATATCCCAAGCTTCTTTAGCTACCTCACAGTGTTGTACAAGTCTGAAGATGTTTTTGTCAATACCATTGAACAGAGCACTTAGGACCTTGGAGTTTCACAATGCTAACTCTTCTTCAGATTTGCTCCATTGAGTTTAAGAAATTACAACATTGGTTCCATCTTCCAGAATCTTCTCAGAATGTTTCCATCCGCTTTCAACAGCTCTCCAGGCCTTGCTGTCCACTGACTTAATAACTGCTACCATACGAGGTTTCCAGTAGTCATAGTTAGAGCCATCCAGGATAGGTGGTTTATTTCCAAACAATAACAATTCCTTTTTCATAGTGCCAGAATTTTGTTATCCCTAGATCTCACCCAGATGTAAACAAGCAGGGTGCCTTCTCTAATGCCAATTGAAAATTCTAGTAACACACGCTCGATGTCAAACTAGATGTTATGACATCCACAATTAAGAAGCACAAACAATAATAATAAACACATAGAATTGTTTACCCAGTTCAGTTCAAACAACCTACTATGGGGGCTACCAAGCCAAGGATGAAGTCCACTATTAGCAGTATCATTTCAGAGCTAAACTCCTAGTTTACAACTCCTCACTTAATCACTACTCAATGACCCTTCTACCTAGGTTCTCCCTAAATATGGAATATCTCCATTCCACTCTTAATCATAGCAATGATAACATATACACAATAAACAATTACAGATAGAAGACACTCTTCAAAAATACACCTTGATCTGCTTAAAAGCTTCAATCAAGAGACACACACTCGTGCTTAAAAGATTAGAGTGACTCAACTAAAACATATATTAATTCCAACTCAATCATCAAAGATAATAGCGTGGAACACAAGAGACAGTTACAGAACAATCATTCTTCACAATTACGATCTTCTGTCTGCGTTCCAAATTAGGATCGCAGGTCTTCTTTTAAGTAGTCTTGGGCCTTGGGCTTTTTAGAAATACATTAGGGTTAACAAAGTTAACCCTAATTCACACGCCAACTGTCTGTTACAAATTGTTCTGTCAATAGGATATTCTGGGCGAAATCTGCAGCACTCAATAAAAAGTTTCGTAAACTGATTAAAAGCATAAATTAGGAAACACAATTAACAAATAATAACAGCTCCTGCTGTCACACATGGATGTCATGACATCGATCATGACATTCATTACAAAACCTGTATTAGCTCCACAAAAATATGCAACTTGCATAAACACAATCAATGAGGTATGTTTTACCAATAATGCAGCCAACTTGCAAAACACCTTCATTGTAGTTGTGCTTTCATATGCTTCTGCAACACCAAAGGCATAATCCAATAAATGATAAAACGAGAGAAAGAAAAGACGTCAAAAGGAAAGGGAATTTTATTTGATAAAGAACACAATTCAATCCCCCCTTTCTTGTGTTTTTATCTACCTTCGGAGTTATCGTAAGCTGCGGTGCGATTGTAAAGGTCCCATTATACCGGCTAAGCGACACCAGTTATTGGATGAGTACTCATAGTAGTTATACGATGTGGAAGTCGGTAAGGAAAACAAACTTCTGTCTGTTAAGCATTTTGATTTAGATGTTCTGTAATCGAAGCGGGGAACCAAGTTGTATTCAAGTGGTCCTAATCCAGAATGATGGAATTATTATTGATTTAATTTTTGGAACTTTCTCTGACTCTACAATTGGTCTTTGTTGAGCGTGTGCAGAACTCTAGTACGTACATTGATTGTATGAAATTTTGAGAAAGAACTATTGTTATTAAGGGATTGAGTTAATGCTTAGTAAAGTAATGGAACTAAGTGTATTATGGGTGTAGCGTGACTCAGAGGATTTTGGGTTAGATTGGAGTTGTTTCCCTAAGATAAACTCGTAGAAACAGTATTTCGTACGTCTCAGTCTATCTAGGATCTACCATAATCCAGAGAGGTATTAAGGATGGACCAGCTTAGTAGTGACTTTGTGGTTGACATGTGATCAAATGTTCATAAACCATTAGTTGAGCTTGTAAATATCAAGGGTTAGACAGGATGTTGTGACCATTGAAATGATGAAGGCAAGCGAAGGATTTAATTTGAAGTAAACTTTGTGTAACTATGTCTAGCGCATTATGAGCGTCCGTAAAGATTTGGATCATAGTTGCAGGTTAACCATTAATCACGCTAAAATGCACATTATAATTTACTCGATTTGCACATTTTTTTCATTAATTTTTAAGTTAATTTTTAGTGTTATGTATCTTCTTGGCTCATTTGCAGGTAATGTCCCCTTTATTCACTCTTTTGAATACAAGCGAAAAAGCAAGAAAAATAAGGATTTTCAATAGTTTTGCACACAAGGCGTCCAGCTCAACCCCCGCTGAAGGGAGCACGGTGACATGTCCTGCTTTGACCAGGAGGATAACTGCCACGTCCCCACGATCTCCATGTTGGCATAATCTGCGGCTACAAGCCCCCCTCCACGGCCTCAGTCTTTGTAATTTCTTTCCCGCTCAGAAGGAGTTAAGGGGCATCCCTGTCTTTGTGCAATCGAAGGAACCTATATAAATAGAAACTTCATTTCATTTCACGAATTGCTTTTATTTATTTATTTACTTCTCTTACCAGGCCAACACGGTTTTATAGGCTTGCTTTTATTTCAATGTGTGGCTAATTTTATAAAGGTTAGAATGTAAGGATCGTTGTTACGACCGTGTTCCGAATCTTATGTTAAAAGAAATACTATTGGGGATGTTTTAACCTATAAATCAAGTTTACTGTGTTTAAATGTTTATGGGTAATATCAAAAGTCTTCCATACTTAAGATCAAACTTGATTAGTTTTTAACCGAATAATAAGGGCAAAAGTAGTTTGTCTGGTTAATTAGGAAACTTTGACATATTTTTAGAAAACGATTTTGAAACTGTTTTCGGACGCGTTTATGGGTTTGAAATCTGGCTATAATGTTGTCTGATTTACATGAATTACATTTGAACCTGTTGCTTTATCTGCACTTTTTATATCATTTACTTTCTTGCACTGCACTCATATCAACTATTTTCATCCTCCTTATATAAGCAGTTTAGCAATAGAGTTAATAGATTGACGATTGGTCTTTGTGGTTCGATAATCTTATATATTACTTTGATATGTTGTGCACTTGCAGTTTTATTTAAAACTCTATATATGCAACCCATCAAGTTTTTGGCGCCATTACCAGAGACCAAACTTTGTCAAATTTCGTACCCTGTTGTTATCCCGTTTAAACTAAGGATTTATTAGTCGGTTGATGCGTAAGAATCGTAGGTACGTGTGATGATTATAAAAGGGGAAGGTTTTAAGAACCCCTGATATCTGTGGTACTCCACAGAAACCTTTTTGAAAATTTGTGTTGTGTGTGCAAAAGAAAGGTTTGTTTAATTTTAAAAATAAGCTAGGCAAGACGTTGAGCCTTGTGCCTATACCTCCTCGGTGCAATGGATAAGTCTTAGCTAATGTAGTTCCACTTAACAAGGAAAAACGTTTAAAAACCGAATAAACACTTTATCATCGTCGAAGAGAAATATCAAGCAATTGATCTTGAGCATGAGAACAAACGGACTCTTTGTATCACAAATGAAAGAAAGGCTCCAACTCGGATGAAAATCAACGAGTATGCCACTAGCTATCTCACATGGAAAAGATCCCATTATATCAATCAATTTCAAAATCATGGGGTATCGCAACTTACTACAACAATTAATCATGTCTAAACTTTGAAAAAGGGCCACAAAGGGCAAAAGGTATTTTTAAAGAAAGGTTTTAAAAGATGTTATACAAACATAAGAAGATTTTGGAAAAAGGGAGAAGATTTTGAAAATCTAAGAAGGGGAGGAGATGAAGAGGTTGTCCTAGTGCGTAAAATAAAAGTTGAGGAAAGAATGATCTAACCAAAAAGAAGCCAACACTTGACATTAAGAGTCAAGGTAGATTTCTCATCTTTTGGAGTACCAACACTAAACCAACACATTACCACTTGGGGGTCCAAATGAACTTATTATCTAGCACCACTTTGCATTAAGTACATTAAAATTCTGATGAAAATCGGGCAGAGTAATGGTTGTTTTCGGGTAAAATCCTTATCACGACGCCTTGGAATTAACCATCAAAGGCTTTCGAGGAAATACATGCATACACATACAAACAACAATCCAATGCCATCCAAACAGAATAACAACAAAATAACAGGGTCCAGAGGTACTAGGTCCAACAAGTCCAAGTCTCCAAAATGCTTGGGATAGTAACAAATAATCCATAGAGAGCCTTATGTGTTTTTTATGATTTGATTTGTTTATTAGTGTTTTAGCACGAAAATAAAGTATGGTCCAATTGGACAAAGAAAATGGAGAAAACATAAACAAAGCGTCTAAATGGATAAAGAGAAAATAGCGGAATATAAAACTTCCAAATGGACAAAGAGAAAATGGCGGAAACATAAATATGATGAAAGGATAAAATAAAGCATAATAAAGAATAATGTAATAAGAGTGCGAAAATTAAAGTCAATTGTTAAATGTTAAAGATTACCATCTTGAAACTAGTCAAATATATCATCAAAGTTAGTAATGAAGATTAATGGTGAGTGAAGGATGTTCTCGGATTTAAATTTAATGGAAGTTCGTCAGAAGCTTAAAAAATCATAGCGAGTACATGACAAAACTTCCATAAGTCATAAATCAACCGCATACAATTCTCTTCCATACTTGATCATTTTATTCAGGACACGAAATGTTGTGATATGTTAAGCAGATCGCCAATTGATTTATGTAGAAATCACCCTACAATGAGGCCGATTAAAACTTTATGTGCCAATGCATGCGAGAGAAGTGATATATCCATCACTCTCCAAAAGCAATACCGCATGAAAAGAAAAATAGGTAGCGATCTCGTCTTTATCAAGAATCCATAATAATTCTCAAGATATTAAGACTTTCATTGATCAAAAGGAAAAAAAGAGGAGAAGAAGAATAAAAAAGCATAAAGTAAAATCAACTCACACTATCATTAATATCATTCATCTAATATTATAGATTTAGTCATTTCAAACCTATCAACATCCTAGATCCAATGATATTAATAAAGTAGAGGAAGAAGGAGGGTAAAACAAGCACAAAAAAAGCAAAAAAAACATTTTGCCTCACTAGAAATCGACTTCCCTCTGTGGGAAATCGATTTCCTGCTTACAATTGTCATACTCCAAAATTTACCCGATATAATTTGCATCTGTTGATTCATTAAGGGTGTTACAAATTAAGAGCCATGGGGTTTAATATATCTATTATTAAACTCGGTCTCTTATAAAATTCTCTTATAAATCGGTTAAAATAAAATGGAGGTGTGAGTAGCAAGTATTTGGGAGCCAATCTGCTTTAGGCTCATTTTGTTCTATTCATTTAATCATTTTTTATTATTAATATTAGTATCATGATTATTAATATATTATTATTAACCATTTTATTAATTATTAGTTAATAAAAATAATATTATTATTAGAAATAACATTATTAGTAGCACTATTAATATTATTTGTAGAATTATTATAGAATTTGGGCTTTTTCTTTTCTTGTAAATTTCTAACCTAATTCTTCATTATAAATATAGTTTCTCTCAGACAATTAGAGGAGGCCACCCATTCTAACCCGTGTACATAGTCTCTGCCTCCCCTTCCCGTATCTACGATTGATTCACATAATTTCTTTTTTCAATTTCTAACCTATTAATCCTAACCTAGCCTCTCATCCTCACATACAATACACTTACAATTTCTTTCGTACAAGAGACTCCTACTAATTTTTCTTTCTAACTCACCACACTTTCATGTATAGACCTCCACAAAAATTACACAGAAAAATCCTTTTTTGATCTTAAGGCAAAATCTCTTTGTTTAGTGTTGTCTTGGTGCATAAAATCTTAGCCAATCTCTAGACACTTGACACAAGAATCATATTTATTCACTATAAACAATTATGCACTAATCTCACCATAAACTAATCACCGAATGGGCTGAAACCCACCATACGATAGCTACCCCGATCCGATATGCTCATGGTATGGTTGCCGGAAGTAACTCACTTTATGGAATTGGTTTGTACTGTGTAATTTCTGTTTGCAGGGAAGAAGATCAGAATCGTAGAAAGAAGAGGCAAAGGCATCAAATCTGGAGACTGCCGCACCCGATACGTCACCGATCAACGTGCCTTCACCTAGCACCGATCGCCGCCCATGGAAACGCCTCCCAACGCCAGCGGCCCTTTCGTTCTGAAGTCGGCCTTCCCGCGATGCCGCCGCACAACCTCGCCGATCCCGCCGCACAACCTCGCCGATCCCGCCTCGAGTCTTCACGAACGCATCTACCGGCGTTCCCATACGTAGCCGCGCTGCACAAGCATGTTGTTGGCTTTTGAATCGAAGAAGAAGGAGGAAATGGTTTTCGTTACCCACTGTATATGTCGTTGATTTCATGGCTGGACTAGGTATCCTTTCGAGGATGAAGACAAAGGGCATAAATCTTGTTTTTTTTATTTTTGACTTCTCTGACTTTTTGTGTTTTAAATTATGTTGATACCATAAGTGTAAAAAGTTGTCATCATAGCCTGCGTGGTAAGAACTTTCGTGGGTAAACAGAAGTACTTGGGTTCGATACCCCTTGGCCACAATAATTTTTATTACATTGTCTATTTCCGAATCCAGTGTGCCCCAGTGCATGGCTCACAATGCACCCTCGAAGGAAGGCCCTTGGATTCGATGCACCACCAGATCTAACGTATTAAAGCCAGGTTTCTATTTTTTATTTTATTTTTTATTGTCTACATATATATATTTGTATGATTGTTTAATTATAAAATTGTTAATATGTATATAATTTAATTTATTTAGTTAGGTTAGAATATAATTAGGATTAGGGTTATATTAGGTTTTAAGAATTATATTTTCCCGATCATTTTGATTACCCGATTATTCGAGTTAATTAATTTTAATTACTAAAAATCACAATAAACTCTATACACTATTAGGTTCGCCCAATCCCATTAGTTTTTTAGCCAAAGAATGATAGGGTTTAATTTATTATTCGCTTCGATTAAATCAATTGATCGCGGTGGGTAATAATCAATCAATTGTTTAATTTATTATTCGCTTACGATGATTAGCATCTTTCTTTTATCAAAATTCGTTATTATTTGTAATCGAATCCATCGGTTATGAGGGGTAGCGATAATTAAAATACGCACATTTGCTATTCGCGATAATTGAATCTATCGATTATAGTGGTTAGCAATCCTCCCTTTAATCTGTTAGCCATGGTAATCAAACCTATTGATTATTGCGACTAACGGTAACAAATTAAAACCGGGGTTGTACGCCCAAAACCTCCAAAACACACTAAACCACGATACTACGGATTTTCATCCCTTCAAACATTGCGATGTTCACAACTTCGATAAGGTAATTCAAAATACCTTCGAGCTTCGCATTTCAAAACAATTTTAAAACAACTTCAAACCATCCCAAATCAAATTCTAATCCTAAAGGCGTACAACCCTTCCCCGAACTACGTTGACTCTGATTCTCCATAAGGAGATACGTAGGCACTTGGCAACAAGGCGAGTCCCCCTCCCTAAAATCTCAATTTCCCCCCTATTCAATTCCTTAGCTATAAACCTTTATCTTTGAAATGTTAGCCTTTAGGAAAGGGTTGAGGGTGCCTAACACCTTCCTTCGACCTGAATATAGTATCTTACCTTGATCTCCATACTGTGTAGGGTTTCCTATTCGCCCTTCAGAATAGGTGGCGACTCTCTAAGTTATAAATTTTTAGGCAGGTTGCTACAGCTGGCGACTCTGCTGGGGACACTATAATGGTGAATTATTATGCTCCTATAGGTTTTTGCAGGGTTTAGGTTTTTGGCAAACTTTTTTAGGGTTTGGCTAATTTGCCAAAATTAGGGTTTATTTATATTTAAATATTTAAAATTTTTACTTTATTTATTTATTTATAATTTCATCTTTTACATCAATTAAATAAATACCTGTTTATAAAAAAAAAATCTGTTTATTTAAATATTTGCTGCGTATTGTATTTTTTAAATTGCAAGTGGCCGGAGTTCAAGGTTAGTTTCAAATATTTAAATTTTATTTATTTATTTATTTTCCTTTTCAATTTCATTACTGCAATTTAATTAAATATTTATTTAAGTGAATATTTATTTCTATTATATTTGCTGGTGTTTTTTTATGTTGTGTTAAACCCTAAGTGTGGGAGTTACCTTTGAGATCAATAGGGGACATGAATCGCCTACGAGTCTCATTGATAACTCCACTCGGAGTGGGTTGAGTATTCGGAAATGTCCAAAATGAGGCTTGACTTTGTTGAGGGCAGGACTGGATACTTGGCTGATCTTTCCGAGAACCTACCCCAAAAATTCGAACCTCATGGATAAAATGATTTGTTCTAAAATCCGAAGAGACAAAAAGTCTCGGAGGCTACGAACGACCCCATGAGACCTTCTAGAACCCCCTATAAAAAGGTTGGCTCCCAAGAGCCGCTACGTCGGACCTATGAACCTAGGACTTTTGTGCTTATGTGCTTATTAATTTTTTGCAATTTATACACTTCGAATATCTATGCGTTGCAATTTTGCAGGTATTCCTATGTGGTCCCTAGCCTGTAGGGACTCTAGTTTCTAAGACCACGCTTTTCCCACGAACGACATCACCGTCCATGCATGCCCTAGCCTGTAAGGATTTTATTTTTATGTCCTTGTATCTACAACTACGCGTCCTTCCCACGAGGGACATCTTCGTTTACGCACGTCAATTGGTCTCTCGATGGCCATGAGATATAGCGACTGTCTAGAACGGTCACTCGGTGCTTACTCATACGAACTCCCTAGCCTGTAGGGATTTTCTTTTACGTTCATGTGTTTCTACAACAACGTGTCCTTCCCCTGAAGGACATCCTCATTAATGCAGGTTGATTGGCTTCACGATGGCCATGAGAGCTGGTAACTGTCTTGAACGGTCAACCGTGTTTATTCCCGCGCACCCTCTAACTTGTAGGGTTTGGATTTCTGTTTAGTCGTCTTCAATCCCTAGCCTGTAGGGATTTCACTTCGTCTTATATCGTCCTTAGATAGGTTGTGTTCCGCATAGAGAACCTTCCCACGAGGGACATCTTCATAAGTACACGTTGAACGACCTCTCGAAGGTCATGAGACTTGGTGATTGTACAGAACGGTCATCAGTTGCTACTTTCCGCGTACTTCCTAATCTTTTCCCAATGGCGTGTCATAATATCTAACTTACAATAATTTCATTAGGGTCTAATGTCACCCCTAAATCCGCATAGGTTATCCTTAGGATTATATTTGTCGCACGTCCGCATTGCATTACATATAAGGGTTCATAATATGCAAAAAAATAAAGGAGTCCTTTTGCATACGCATGCATTCACATTTTCATGCATTCATGCATTTACATTCACATTTGCATTTCTACCTTCGCCCGCATCCATACTTACCGTGCTAGCCAGTTTCCCGAAGCTCCCAAAGAAATAAGAGGATCGTCACCTATGGAGAAAGAAAGATAAATTGTTGAGAAAGATCTCGGCCTTACTACAAAAAAAGAGGATGTCTTCCACCATGCCAACCACGCATGTCCTTTCCTTGTCGTAACTGGATCATAAATACATCAAAGTTTATCATCGAGCAAGGATTAGTTCAACAAAGGAGTTCCCTCATAGATACACTTAAGAGGTATCTAGTCATAAAGGGGTTCATCTTAGAACATATCAAATTTACAAGGACGCTCTACAATAACCTGAGGGAAAAGATCAGTCCAACTGGGGCAATGCATAACCACGATGGAGAAAAGGCGACGTGTGTCAATTCCACACCACGGGGCAAAAGGGTCGTAGGTTTCTATACCAATCTACAAAATCTGGACGTCGCAAATAGTGTGATACTATCCTTTAGAAAAAGCAAAAGAGGTTTAGTCAAAGGAAACTCATGAAGTTCCGATACGACGAAAACCCACCGCTTACAATTATTTCCGACAGGTTTGACGTGCCCAAGGAGAATTCGAGATTACCCTTTTACTTCTACAAGTCTAGGAACTAAGGAGTAAAGCTAGGTCAACGGACTCACAAAGGAGGTTGCCCTTAGGATTAATAGGTTTATCTTTCTAGTTGTAATTCCTACAATCACAAAATTCTATTTGATGTAAAACGTTGTACCTTTCGAATAGTAATTCAATAAAATAATCATGCATGTTTTGAAATCAATTATTTCGCTCCGCTTTTGCATTACTACGACTTTCCATTCCAAATTATCTTTCAAATTATCACTCCCAATCATTAACAAACTTGAGGGAGAATGATGAATACAAATAACTAAGTTCAGCTAAGTATATGCTTTCAAGGTAAGACCGAACCGACGATGTACAGGCATTGTTTCAAATCCCTAAACAGTGGAGGTATAAGGATGTTAATCCCTCGTTACCCCCTCGAGCCAGGAGTTGGAGTTTGTTCCTACTTTTTAAAAAAAAAACCTTGATTTTAACCAGGGGCAGGGTAGATTTCAATTAATTCAATGGTGTATTTTGGTTGTCAAGAGAATCAGTTAATCCAAGCAAGGATTCAAGCAAAGGTTCAAGCATGCCTTCTTCCTCGCATTCAATCTTCTTCCTCAATAGATCATCCAAGATCGAGGAAGTATCTAAGGCGGAGCTTACAAATCAAAGTCAACATGGAAGTCACAACATTCGATATCCAAGGAGCATTCAAAAGAAAAAGGAGGAAAACGCCCGCTAAGTCAAAATGAAAATTCCATGAAAGAAAATAAAAATGACTTAGGCAAAATTGGGGCATCCTGATGGATCAAATTCAAAGGATTTGGTTCATGCAAAAATAAGGGATAAAAAAAAATAAAGGCGAAATACAAAGGATAATCATGTGACTGCCAAATCATCAAAGCTTCATATCAATGCATGGATCTTCACAACATTTTCATTAATGCTTGATCTCTACTAAGGCTTCTACTTAACATCGAAACTAAAAACAATTCTCTTGCAAACAAAGCACATCCATTGGATTAGGCGAATTTTAAGGATCCGGAGAACATCAAGGAGAAAGGGGTGGGTTAAATAAAATTTTGAGCCTTATATCCATTGTTTTTTAAAACTTGAACCAGGCCATGTTACAACATTCAAAAGTCCTAATTGAGGCAAGGTTAACCATGAAAGCATATTAAGCAGGATTATGTTATACTGACTCCTATGTTTGTTAAAACTATTTCTAACCACTACGCTTCTTCAAGCATTCATTTCTAAAACATCCAGTCCTAATTCATAACGGACTTCGATTTCAAAACTTGCATACACATCGCACTGGGGTTACTTCTTAAAGGGTACAACACCATCTACGGATATACACTTAGCAAAAGGCGATCATTGCTGATAAAGACCCTTGAATGGGGAAACCACGCCCAGAGGGTTTTCCTAAACAGGGGCATACAATCAAAGATCCTATTAACTAGGGGCATTCTTCCTAAGGTCCAATCAACCTAGGTCACATCTCGAAACAACAAACAGGGGCATGTCAAACATGGGAAGAATTCAAATTCAAAGGATAGAACACTATGGATAGTCCTCCATATCCTGAAGATCAAGGGCATACCCTTCAATCTAAACGTCAAAGCATATGACAAGGTTATTTCTCGGAGCGCTTCCTCCACATCGTGGAGATCACAAGCATCTTTTTCTTTCGCGAAACATTGGGGCATTGGATATCAAATCCATAAGGCAAACAATTCAAAGGTTAAAGGTGTGGAGAGCCTCAATAGGTTAAAGGTGTGGAGAACCTCGAAAGGTTAAAGACGTGTTGAACCTCAAAAGGTTAAAGGTGTGGAGAACCTCAAAAGGTTAAAGGCGTGGAGTATTTCACAAAAACAAACTGGGGCAAGGCGCACAACAAAAGGGAAAGGCGTTCTCGCACTTTACAATAATTTGTCTCCTAGCTATGATCTTCAAAGACGGGTATCGGGGAATCGCGCTAGCATCCAACGAACCTACAACTCCAGCGAGCTATATACACTCTGGTTATCAACAACCTACCATTGGAGCATCATGCAAATATACATAAGTCATGCATTACATACATTGGCTAATACATTACACCACACCTTTTTACGCAGTCTTCTTTAAGACAAATCCTACGATCCTTTCTAGGAACCTTTTCAAGTAGTCTTTTCTAAGGCGTTCATCATCCTTTCTAGGAACCTCTTCAAGCAGTCTTATTTAAGACGATAATAGTCATTTCCAAGGACCTTTTCAGGTAGTCTTCTTCAAGACATTTCTTTTTCTAAGTACCTTTTTAGGTAGTCTTCTTCGAGACATTCTTGTCCTAAGTACCTTTTCAGGTAGTCTTCTTCAAGCCATTCCTTTTCTAAGTACCTTTTGAGGCAGTCTTCTTCAAGGCATTCTTTTTCTATGTACCTTTTTAGGTAATTGTCATACCCCAAAATTTGCCCATACTATTTCTCTTATACAAATTCAAGTCAATACACAATGCTCCTAAACATGTTCTCCTACACAAGGCTCTAAAACTAGGGTTTGGCTCATTCAAAGGCAAATTAGTGAATCAATGGCTCCAAGACACCTCATATGGCTCAATACATATGACAAGTATCAAGGCTCATTCCAAAGAATTGGTCACTCAATTGTTTAGAAGGTCAACAGTCGACTAGGTTAACCAAAAAGTCAACTGTGGTCAAAGTAAAGTCAAAACTCTTGATTTTTTGTCAAGGTCCTCATATTGAAGTATCATTCACCATTTGATCAAGAATTGATCATGGTTCATCAACAGGAAAAGTTTCTAAATTAGGGTTTTGTACAGGAAAAGTCAACTGAACTTTGACCAGCCATAACTTTCACATGGAACATCAGAAATTTTCCATCCAAAGCTCATTTTGAAGGAAATTTGATTCTCTACAAATTTGTGTCTCACATGCCAAGTCTAAAAATACTTCATTTGAGAGATATGGACCAAAACATTATAGGTCCTTTTCAAAAAGACACTTTTTTCAAAAGGTCATAAAATGAGAATGGAAAATTATTTTGATATGGGACCAAAGGCACTGGTTAGAGGATTCTCTAAGGTTTCTAAAAAGTCTTAGAACACCTCTATACCCCAAAAATTGAAGGAGTTAGGCCTTGACAAAGTTAGGCTATTTTGGAGGGAAAAATGTGAAGAAATTCAAAATATCTTTGCAAATGGGCCCAAATTATTTTTACCCAATCTTGTTTATCAAGTATCCAAGAGGCCCCTATCTGAAAGCCACGAAAATTTGACAAATCTTTGATTTTATTTGATTTTTTATTTGTAAAAATCATAATTTAAATCAAATATTTGAAGGAAATTGGAGAAGATTTAATTTTCCTTTAAACTTCAATCACAATCAATCTCCATTTAATCATATATTCACCATAATTTCGTGCAAACAAGATTGGGTTCAAAGGGATTGAAATTGGAGCGAAATTAGAAAGATTATATTCAAGAATCAATCAAGTGCCAATCTCTTTAATTCACCAATATTTGATTCAATTTCTGGACCCTAATCATTCTCATATATATACACAAACTTGACAACCCCTAGGGGACAGAATTCGCAGCCTCAAGAGAACACAACTCGAGCTCCAAAAACTAAAAAAAAATCCAATTTGATTTCTTGTTTGCAGAAGGATTCAAAGAGTTTTAAGGATCCCTACACGTTCCAGGAGCACAAGTGGACGATTCTCGATCAATTGCCAAGGCTGAAATGTTTAGAATCACGCACAATTCATCACGGTTTGCATCATTCAAAATTTACTCGATTAGCATTTTTCATGCATCATCAAAGGCTTTAATTCATATATTTGTGTTCTAAATTGTATGATGATCGTTTCTGGATAATTATGTGCGTTTTCATGCTGTTATAAGCATTATGCCATGTTAGGGTTTTTCGGCTCGATTTGGGGCTTTTATCCACAGGTGAAATTGAACTCCATTAATGTCATGACCGTGTTCGTGAGGATGAGGCGGATCCAATGGTGTAGGTGCGCCAAATTATGTGAGCGTTTAGGTGTATTCGCTATTTTCTAATTTCGTATGCAGGTTTTTTTACAGCGCTTCAAATCAAAAGCGCTATAATAGGTATATTTGCAGCATCTTGAGGTCAGGGACGACTGCGTGGCACGCAGCGATTGGCCCATTCAAACGGAAAAGCGCGCGCGCCCCTTTGTTGAATTCCCAGGATCCAGTGCGTTAAGAAACATGAATCATCATGCACACGCGTCCCATCAGCCATCTGATTCCATCATCCACTCATCCAACGCGCTAGATCGTGCGAGACCACCATAAACCACATGCTTGAGCCACACTGGATCTGAAAGTTAAGTTTTCAAATTTTTTTATGTTTAATTATATGATCCGCTGTTTTTTATTATATATATATATTGTTTCTTTTGTTTTTTTTTCATAAAATTTATTTGTTATTGTAGCAACCTGCCCTAAAAATTTAGATTTTAGAGTCGCCACCTATTCTGAAGGGCGAATAGGAAACCCTACGCAGTATAGAGATCAGGGTAAGATACTGTATTCAGGTCGAGGGAAGGTGTTAGGCACCCTCAACCCTTTCCTATTGGCTTTGAATCTAAGGTAAAGGTTCATAGCAAAATTACAGAGGTTAATGGCTAAGGAAATGAGAAGGGGAAAAATTGAGATTTTTGGGAAGGGGACTCGCCTTGTTGCCAAGTGCCTACGTACCTCCTTATGGAGGATCAGAGTCTACGTAGTTCGGGAGACGGGTTGTACGCCCTTAAGGTTTGAAATTTGATTTGAAGGTTTGAAGGCTTTGAATAGCCTATCGTAGATAAACATCTGTATTTTTGAATTTGAAGTTTGAATGGATTTTAGAATTATTTTAGGGTTTGGGCGTACAACCCTGATTTGGCACAATTAACCGCAATGATCAATGGGTTTGATCACCATAGTCAAAAGATCAGGGGTTTTGCACCATTACCAATTCAAATCGATTGATTCGATTATCACTAATAATGAATTAATGTCTTTTATTATTTTTGTGAATTTTATTTTGTATTGTTACCCCTCATAACCGATTAATACGATTACAAATAATAACAAATTAAATTTAGAACAAGGGAGGATTAATCATCACAATCAATAAGATAATTGCAACCATTTAATCGAATAGAAATTAATTGCATTTTAATTAAATAACATTTTAATTAAAATTATTATTGCCCATAACGATTAATCGATTTAATCGGCACGAACAATAAATTGGCATTTTAATATAAATATCATATAATAATTTATTTATAAAAAATAATTATTATACAATCAATATATATTAAAAGATATTTTAATTAAAACAAAATAAATAATTAAAATTATTTAGGCTAATTAGGATTTAGTGTGGTTAATTATTAGGGCTCATGGTATGTGCATTAGTCAGGGTGCGTTGGATCTAAGCTAGTGGGAATTCTAGGGCTGGATCTAGAAGGTTTATGGTGAAGCCTTCTGCAAGAGGCGCATGGGATCAGGGAAAAAACCAGAGAAAAACAATACGAAAAGGGCCAGGGATCGAACCCTGGACCCTTGGGATAATCAAGCTGCACGCGCGCCATCTCAACCATGGCTACCATGCGTTAATGAAATGCGTCCATTAAATTATATAAAAACAATAAAACAAGAAAACCAACGCGCGCGAAATTCAAAACTAGCGAACCAGACAACGCCAGCTCATCATCTTCCTCACCAAGTCTGTGAAAAACCTGTAAAAGTAGCTACGAATTTGCTGCGAATCTTTCTGTAACAAACATACATGGAAAATAGCGAATAGCCCATACTTGAGCATAAATCTTTCGCGACCCCTCAGTTCTCTTCGTCTCAATCATGCGAACGTATTCATGCTATTAATTCAACCTAATTTTACAATTATTGAAAAGCCCTAATCGTGAACCCTAAAAAGCTTGAACGACCTCCAATGGCCGGTCACTCTAGAGTGCACAATAACCCAATTAACGTTCCAGAAACGTGCACAATAAGCAGGCAAAGCAAAATATATGATCAACACATCACGAATATGCACATATGTTGCTAATCGATTCAATGTTCAGAATGACTTACTTTGGGCAATCGGAGGTGATTCTGGGGGTTTTGATGCAGAGCAATGATCCAGACACGTTCCAAATCACCTGAGGAAGCTTTTGGAACCCTTAAATCTCCCTGAAAACCTTCAATTCTCTGAACCCGAATCTAAGTTCTTGAGTGGCTTTTGAAGTTCTTGCAAGTTCTCTTTTCTCCAGATTCTGCAACCCTGATTCGTATGCATACCTCCATCTACTTATAGGCTTGTATTAGGTCAAGAATTTGAGGCCCAATGATCACTAAATCCACTCTTGCCAAGTTTGTAAAAATTGATTCAAATCTTGAATATAAACTTTCTATTTTTTGCCAAATCTCATGCCAATATTTTTCAATCATTTGTGCACGAAAATTATATTGTGTTTTGACATAAATGCTGATTGAATTTGATCAATATGCACCTTTTAACAAAATATTTGATTTTTATCTTGATTAAATCATTAAAAAATGAAATAAAATCCTTAAAAATTCAAATAAAATATTTAACTTCGTGGCATGTGTCTTGGGCAGCCTAGATATCTTATGGATCAAGTTTGGATTGCAAAACATAGGCCCACTTGTGAAAAATTCCATTTTGACCCCTTTTATTTCACATTTGGTCCTCCAAAATCGCCCAACTTTGATCAATCATATCTCACTCAATTTTTAAGCTATGAGGGAGTTCTAAGACTTTTTGGAAACCTCAAGAGGTCCTCTATAAGCCACTTTGAAATATATTTTTCATTTGGAGCTTTTATCTTGATCATATCCTCTTTGGGAAAAAACTGCTTTTGGAGGATGCCTGAAAATGACCTGTAATCTTTTGCATTGTATCTCTCAAATGAATCATTTCTAGCCCTGGCTTGTGAGAGACAAAGTTGTAGGGAATCCAATTTCCTTCAAAATAGGCTTTGAGTGGGGAATTTTTGATGTTCCATGTGAAAGTTATGCCCAGTCAAAGTTGGGTTGACTTTCTCCTAAGAAACCCTAATTTGAACCTTTTTGCATTTGTTCATCTCTGAGTTTCTATTAATGGAATCATGATCAATCTTTGATCAAATGATAGTTATGCACCTCTATACTTGATGTTTGACCAATGATCATAGTTTGAATCATGCTTTGATTGCAGTTGACCTTCAAGTTTGAATCAGTTGACTGTGGATCTTGGGGATTGTTTGAGCAAAGCTTTGGCACTGAATCTTGAACCTTGAATCATTGTGAATGGAACATGGAGGGCAAATTTTGGGGTATGATAGCTGCCCCTGTTCAATCTTCTTGAACCTGAAGAGGTAGAAGATGATTGGACACTGAAATGCCCCGAAATTTGCTTGCATCGGAAAGGAGATCTGTGGGAGATGGGCTTATAGATGCCATCCATTTGCATAAGGTTACCTGAAGAGATTCCTGAATAGGGTGTATTGAAGGTTGACACGGAGAAACTTAGGCTTTGAACAATGCCTAGGAAGAATGTCTTAGAGAAGACTAACTGAAGAGTTCTATAAAAGAACTAGGTGTATCTTAGAAAAGATTGAATAAATATTTTAAGAGGACTACCTAGAAAGGCATGATGTGTCTTAAGACTAACTTAGAAAAGGTTTTTTTTGAAATGGATGTAATACGTCTTTACACAAGACTCACTTGGAAAGGCTCCTGGATAGGATACGAGATATCTTAACAAGACTACCTAGACAGGTTCCTATAAAGGATATGAAACGTCTTAACAAGACTATCTAGAGAGATTAGGACACTTCTTACACCAGACTTACCTGGGAAAGTTTTTTTTGATACGTTTTACACAAAACTATCTAGAAAGATTCCTATAAAGGGAATGATATGTTTTAAACAAAACTATCTAGAAAGATTCCTATAAAGGGAACGATGTGTTTTAAACAAAACTATCTAGAAAGACTCCTATAAAGGGATATGAAACGTTTTAAACAAAACTATCTAAAAAGATTCCTATAAAGGATATGAAACGTTTTAAACAAAACTATCTAAAAAGATTCCTATAAAGGATATGAAACGTTTTAAACAAAACTATCTAAAAAGATTCCTATAAAGGATATGAAACGTTTTAAACAAAACTATCTAAAAAGATTCCTATAAAGGATATGAAACGTTTTAAACAAAACTATCTAAAAAGATTCCTATAAAGGATATGAAACGTTTTAAACAAAACTATCTAGAAAAATTCCTATAGAGGGCACAATATGTTTTAAACAAAACTACCTACAAAAGTTCCTATAAAGGTCGTGAGACGTTTTAAACAAAACTACCTAGAAAGGTTCCTATAAAGATATGAATGTCTTAGACCAGATTACCTAGAGAGGCTTCTAAAAAGATATGAAACATCTTAAACAAGATTACCTAGAAAAGGCTTCTAAAAAGATATGAAACATCTTAGACAAGATTGACCTGGAAAGGCTCTTAGACGGGAGATGATATGTCTTAAACAAGACAGCTTGGAAAGATTGATATAATTGTCTTGGACAAGACTACCTGGAGAGGTAAGAAATCTTTGGTTGCTTCTGGATTGTCTTTGAAGAAAGACTTGGAATGAGGTATTTGGAATCGTATCTGTGTGCGTTGAGATTTAATCGTGGATACGATCGCATTTGTACTGTAATTGGATGATAACATCCTTTTGAATTATGGAATGACCTGAAAAGGCAGCGTTAGTTTTATGCAATGTCATGATGCATGTGTCATGTAATGAGATTCTCAATGAGAATTATGCGTGTATGCTTATCCCACACTGCGGGATGTGAATAGTACAGGCGTGAGAAGATAAGATATGCAACAATGCTCTTTGTATGATGCTAGTGTGATTTCCTGAATATCAGAAATTTTGAGAGATGTGCCCCTTGATCTGAAGGAGGGACCTTTCGAGGGAACTCGAATTTCACCATGTCTCGCCTGATATGTATTGCCCCAGTGTTTGAATTCTTGGAAAAGAATGCCCCTAGTCAATAGGATTCTGGATTGTATGCCCCTGTTCTAGGAAAACCCTCTGAACGTGGTTTCCCCATCTAAGGGTCTTTATCAGGAATGATCATCTTTGATTAGACCAGTTTAGAGGTCTCCTTGATGCTAAGCGTTGATTTGAATATGAAGCAGATGCTGAGTCATGCGTTTCGGTCGCGCCTGACGGATAGTGATTTGCTGGGTACTCAGAATGAGATGATGTCTTTTATAAGATTACCTGAAGAGGTCCTTGGAAAGAATGGGAAATTGTCTTAAATAAGACTATGCAAAGCTCAAAGGATATGTTTATGAGGAGTGTCAAAAATATTCCTATAGAGGACAAGGACTGTTTTTGTGGTGTTTTAAACAAAACTTAGGAAAAGACATCTTGGAGAAGATTACCCCTAGAAAGGACGGTGAATTGTCTTAGAAAAGACTCTGTACTTTAAACAAAGTTTGATAAGGTTTTGAAAGCATAAGAGAAGTTTGAATATGTCTTAAAAGATTAACTGAAAACAGTTAAGAAACGTCTTACAGAAGACTACCTAGAAAAGGTTCTTGGAAATGAATATATCTTAGAGAAGACTGTCTGGAAGGGTTTGAAAATAGAAAGGATAAGAAGGCGGGTCTTTAAGAGACTGTTTGGAAAAGGTTCCTGGAAAGGGTAAGAAGTATTTGAACACGTCTTAAAGAAGACTATATGGACAGATTGAAAAGTACCCTATAAATGTTCCTGAAAAGGATGTGAGAGTGGCATTGACATCATCTGATACTGAGCGACCTTTGCAACGTGCCCCCAGGTAATGGGCTTGCCCCATGGGCTATTCAGCGTCCTTGAGAGATTCCATGGATCTTGATTTGATTGCCCCATGTAAATGGGATAAATGACGAGTTATGCCCCGTGTGCATTTCAGCTATCTCAGTCATGTGTGAGAGATGCTTCTTCTTTTGACAAGCTTTTAAAAGCTACTTCGTCAGTCAGTAGGATTTTTAGACATTAACCATGCCCCATGCAACTTCTCCCTGATGTTAACATTTAAATCTATATAGACAAGTGTACTTTATAATGAAATGCAAATGCATACGTCTGTCTTGAAAGTTTGAAAACATTTTTTTGAGTAAAACAAAGTTTTTTTTTTGTAAGAAAGTGATATCAACTCAAGAGTTATAGTAGACCTTAAGGAGTCAGGATACCTTTAGTAACGCTATGCTTTCGAACTAACCATGCTTCAGTTAGGACTTTTAAAGGTTGTAACGTGGCCTAGTTCACGGTTTAAAGAAACAAAAGATAGAGGCTCAAAGTTTGTTTGTACCCATCCCAATCTTCGTGATGTTCTTCAGTCCTATGCTCAGTTAGCTATGCGTTTAGTCTCCAAAAGAATTTGGGAATTGTGACTTGACATTTATGATGGTTCAAAAACCAAAGGTTTATCTGCAAAAGCAGTCATCCTCCTTTTTTGTAGTATTTTCCTTTCGTCGAAGGTACATAGTAACCTTTTTCGACTTTGTTATCCCTAACTTTTTCTGAACTGTTTGTTTTAAAACTACAGTCAGCGGGATGCCCCAATTTTGCCTAAGTCTCCTTAATAGGTTTTGACTTAGCAGGCTCTTGCATTGCTTTCTTTTTCTTTGAGGACATTGACTGCCAGGCTTAATCATGACGGAGAACCATCGGTGGTTATGTTCAAAGGAACAGTTTGGAAAAATTAAGTTAACTGAGCGGCTACCCTACCCTAGGTTATATATTAAGGGTTTTATTTTGTATGAAGGAAAACTCCTACTTCTTTGGGCTCAAAGGGGTTGACGAGGGATTAACATCCTTATATCTCCATTATTTAGGAATTGAAACAATGCCTGTACATCGTCAACACGGTCTGTTCGAAAGCGTAGTGTATGAAATTGTGGTATCGTTTTCGTCATTCTCCCTCTAAAGGTGTAAAACTTTCAGCGAGAGTTGAATATCACAAATGAGAAAATCGAGTAAAAACACAGTTTTAAATATAGTGAGAACACTAGGAATGAATCAAGACAAACGTAAGCAATGCATTAATGATTTTTTTGAAAAGTACATAGCATATGTCATAAGACTAATGTTTAAACAAACGGAAAGAAATTGCGAATGGAAACAAAACTAATGCTCTAAGAAATCCTCCTTCTAGCCACATATGGTGTTAGACTTGCTAGGATCTTCAAACTCAATGAGCCCTTCTTCAATCAAATCTTGGATCTTGTGCTTCAATGGCCCACAATCCTCTGTATCATGACCAGGACTATCTGAATGATAAGCGCACCTAGCATGATGCTTGTACCCGGGAGCGGGGTTAGCCGGAGCTGAGTATGGAGGCAGCAGAGTTATCATGTTCTAACTGAGCAGATGTTGCAGAGCTTGAGACAGCGGCATGTGCAATGGGGTGAATGATCGTTTTGGCTTGGACCTCCAGGGGCGTTGGCCACCCTGTTGTTTTTGCTGATCCTTCTGTTGTAGTGTTGGTGTCTGATTAACTAGGATCGCTCCAACAGTGTTGGGTTCCTTGTTTCCGTCATATGACTTCTTTGTGTGATAGGAACCTGAGGATGCCCCTTGTATCTTCCCATTTTTGATTCCATCTTCAATTCTCTCACCAATGATTACCAAGTCCAAGAACCCTGAAGATATGCTTCCGACCATCTTGTCGTAGTATGGTCCTTGCAAAGTGCTCATAAATATGTCCACCAGTTCTTTGTCCATTAGGGGAGGTTGGACTCGAGAAGCCATCTCCCTCCACCTTTGGGCATACTCCTTGAATGATTCATCCTTCTTCTGTGACATATTTTGTAATTGCATCCGATCGGGTGCCTTGTCCAGGTTGTACTTGTAATGCTTTAAGAAGGTGTTGGCCAGATCATTCCAGCTTCGGACAGAGGACTTCTCTAATTGCATGTACCAGTCAATAGACGCTCCGCTTAAACTTTCTTGAAAGAAATGTATCATTAGCTTTTGATCGCGGGCGTAAGCAGCCATTTTCAGCACATACATGCGCAAGTGATTCCTCGGACATGTGAGTCCTTTGTATTTCTCGAAGTCGGGAATCTTGAATTTGCGAGGGATAGTCAAGTCTGAGACCAAACTCATTTCGAAGGCATCCACATCAAAGACATCGTATCCTTCTATCACTTTTAGTCTCTCCTCCAGTGCCTTGATTTGTTCACTACCCTTGGAGTCTTCCCTAGAGTTAGGAATAGACTGTTGTGTCTGAGGTACTTGGTCTGAGTTGTCCACCTCTTGCACTCCGTATTGTAGATCCAGGTAATCATCATCCTTAGGGACATTGCTAGCAGGAATGCGCACTGTGCGGGTTGTCCCTTTTGTTTGTGGAGTGGGGACAAATCCTTCTTGGGAGGCCTCTCCTTTCTCTTGGAATTGGATAGCCCTTCTGACAGATCGGGCCTGAGATTTGTCCTTATCCGGGCCAAAGCCTGAAACAAATCCTAGCAGCGGGTTTTTGTCGTTAGGGATCTCATCCTGGACCAGGGTATCCCCAGACTGAACCTCTTTTGCCTTGTCTTGTTTGTCTAGGAGGGCCTTCATGAATTCTAGCATCTGAGCCATACCTCCTTTGACCTCTTCCACACTGACCTTCAGTTGATCTACTTTCTCACGAAGGGCGGCTTGATTCTGTTCCAACTGATCCATTGATTTCTTCTGCTGAAATCTTGTTTGATAGTATGGTCGGGATGTTAGGTTATCCTTCCCAATGGTCCCTTGTGTAACTCGGTTTTTGCGAACTGACTCCTTGCTCTTTCTTTTTTTTTTATATTTTTGCAAGAGTCGCCACCGACTTTTATTTTATCCAACATTTAGGAAAGGCATAAAAGAACAGGAAAGACCTTTTGACAGATTTTGGGTTCGGGGGGTTGGTTATACAAAGGGAAGGTTTTAAGCACCCTTTGTATCCATGGTTATCCATGGGCTCTTAGTTTTGCTTAGATCACTTTTGCTCTTGTTTGATTTTTTAAAATAAGCTCGGCAAGACATTAAGCCTTGTGCCTACATACCTCCTCGGTGCAATGGAGAAGTCAGAGCTAATGTAGTTCCGCTTAAAAGGGAAAACGGTTTTTTTTAAAAGGAATAAACACTTTATCGTCGTCGGAGAGAAATACTCAGCCATTGATCTTGATTATGAGAACAAATAGATTCTTTGCATCACAAATGAAAGAAGAGCTCCAACTCGGATGAAAATCAACGAGTATGACACTATCTCTCTCACGTGGAAAAGATTCCATTATATCAATCAATCTCAAAATCGTGGGGTATCATAACTCACTACAACATTTAATCGTGTCTAAACTTTGAAAGAAAAGCCACTAAAGGCAAAAGGTATTTTATAAGAAAAGATTTTTGAAAGAGGTTTTACAAACATAAGAAGATTTTGGAAAAAAAGGGAGAAGATTTTGAAAATTTAAGAAGTGGGAAGAGATGAAGAGGCTATCCTAGTGCTTAAAATAAAAGTTTAAGGAGAGAATGATCTGACCAAAATAAGAAACCAACAGTTGACCGATGCATTACCACTTGGGGATCCAGATGAACTTATTATCTTTAGCACCACTTTGCATTAAGCACATTAAAATTCTGCATACACAAACAGACAACAATCCAATGCCAGACAGATAGAACAACCACAGAGTAATAACGGAATAAGGGTCCAAAGGCACTAAGTCCATAAGTCTGAATCTCCAAAATGCTAGGGATAGTAACCAGTAGTCCAAGAGAGAACCTTAAGCGTTTTTTTTTAGATTTTTGTTGTTTATTAGTGTTTTAGCATAAAAGTAAAGTATGGTCCAAGTGGACAAAAGGAAGATGACGGAAACATAAACAATGCGTCCAAATGGACAAAGAAAAAATAGCGGAAGCATAAATAATATGTCCAAATGGACAAAGAGAAAATAGCGGAAACATAAATAATATGTTCAAATGGACAAAAAAAAATAGCGGAAACATAAATAATATGTCCAAATGGACAAAGGAAAAATAGCGGAAACATAAATAATATATCCAAATGGACAAAAAGAAAATAGCGGAAACATAAATAATATGACCAAATGGACAAAAAGAAAATAGCAGAAATATAAATAATATGTCCAAATGGACAAAGAAAAAATAGCAGAAATATAAATAATATGTCCAAATGGACAAAGAAAAAATAGCAGAAACATAAATAATATGTCCAAATGGACAAAGAAAAAATAACAGAAACATAAATAATATGTCCAAATGGACAAAGAAAAAATAGCAGAAATATAAATAATATGTCCAAATGGACAAAGAAAAAATGACAGAAACATAAATAATATGTCCAAATGGACAAAGAAAAAATGACAGAAACATAAATAATATGTCCAAATGGACAAAGAAAAAATAACAGAAACATAAATAATAAATAATAAAATAAAGCATGAAGCAAGAAATATAAAGAACAATATAATAAAATGCGGAAATTAAAGTTAATTGTTAGATGTTAAAGATAACCATCTTGAAACTTGTCAAGTATGTTATCAAAGTTAGTAATAAAGATTGATGGTGAGTGAAGGATGTTCTTGGATTTAAATTCAATGGAACTTTATCAGAAGCTTGATAAAATCATAGCGACTACACGATAAAATTCCATAAGTCTTAAATCAACCGCATACAATTCTCTTCCATGTTTGATCTTTTTTATTCCAATTCAAGACAAAGAAAAAGATAAGAAATAATATCAAATAATGTACAAAAATAAATATAAAACAAATTAAACTTAATATTTTTTTTGTGATTTTCTTGGAATTGATTTTAAGTTAATTAACAAACTAATTAAACAAATAATTATACAAATAATTAAACTTAATGATAAAAATAAATCTAATTATGTATAAAACTAGTATATAATATATAAACCTAATTTAACAAAAGAAATTATTTTTTTGGAATTTTTTGATAGGTTAGAAATAGTTAAAAAGAAAGCAAATATATACATAATTACTAATTGATTAAGCAAAATAAATAAATTATAAATAAAAATAAAATATTTGTATGTCAAATATTAGATTATAAAAATATAAACCTAAATCTAAAAGGAAAATATTTTTGGAGTTTTTTGATTGGTTGAAAATAATTAAAAGCAATATTTACATAATTACTAATTAATTAAGAAAAATAAATTAATTATGAAAAGAAATAAAATATTTTTATGTTAAAAATTAAATAAAACATTTTATCAACTTAAAACTAAAATTAAAACATTTTTTTTTAGAAATTAAAAATATGCATAAATATGGAGTTTTTAATTCATGAACTCCTAACACTACTACATATTAAAAAAATTACATTGTACTTACTCTATGATGTCCCAAGAGTGGAATAGAGTGATTGAAATTGATTGAAAGTGGCTATTTGAATGAGCCTTGATTTTTACAAGTTTCTTGAAACTTTTGGAAAATATAAAACTTATGCTATGCTTTTGGAGTGTGTTGTTGTTCTTCTCTTGTTCCTCCTCCTATTTTTCCCCTCTTGAATGAAGAAAATGAAGCTCTATTTATAGGCAAAGAGATATGATCATAAAGCCAAGCAAGTGGAAAAAATAATGATTGATTTTGTGGAAAAAGAATGGAATATTCTTTTATGCTAAGTTAAAAAACTTAACCATGGTTTAATCACTCAATTATTATTCTCTCCAATCTTGCAATCTTATCTTTGATGCTTTGAATATATCATTGCTTGTATCACATGAAGCTTCCTTGCATTATCCTTGAATTATCATTGAATTATCCTTAAATTATCTCACTTTAATTAAACTTTAAATGAATAAAATTTAATTAAAATGAAATAAAAATGTTATGGATCATGGATGGGTCGTGGATTCCCCTTAGACATATGGGAATCAATATTGAATCACAAAAGAATTGGCCTTTTTGAAAAAAAATCAAGTTTTGGTCATTACTTGTTTCATGCATTTTTCCAAAAAAGGTCAACTTCCTCGAGGCATATCTCCCTCAATTTTGATCCTATGAAAGTGTTCTTTTACTTTTTGGAAAGCCCAAGATGTCCTCTACAAGCCACTTTGGAAGCGTTTTTGCATTTGGAGAAGTTATCTTGATGATATGGGCTTTGACAAAAAACTGCTTTTCGTTGACTTTGAAAATGACCCGTAATGTTTTGGCTTATATCTCTTAGGCGGAAGCATTTCTTGACCTTGGTCCCAACATCAAAGTTGTAGAGAATTGAATTTCCTTGAGAATGAGCTTTGGTTGGAATTTTTCTGATAAATTATGAGAGAGTTATGGTCGGTCAAAGTTCAGTTGACTTTTAGCTAAAAAACTCTAATTTTGCAATTTTGAGTTTTGTCGATTTCTGAACTTTTCTTGATGAATTATGATCAACCATTGATCACATGATGAATCTTTTGAAAAAATATGGATGTTGACAAAAAATTGCATTTTTGACTGTCTGTTGACTTTTTGGTCAAACTGGTCGTCTGTTGACTGTTTGAGCTGTTGACTGTGCGTCTGAGCGAATCGAAGTTTGAAAATTTGTCTGGTGGTATTTTGAGACATATGGAGATCCATGAAATCCATTTGAGGTCTCAAAAACTCGTTCTCCAGTATAATCTCAAACCCGGACTCCGCGCCTGCAAATTTTAATTATGTACCAACTGTGTTAGCATTAATTATCTGAAAATAAATCTCAAATAAACAGTGTATGAAGTGATAAACAGTATTTGGCGTTTATGTAAGAACAAATTTAACAGCGAACCAAAATACTGTATAAAAAATTCTAAAAATTGAATATTTATAAAATCAGGATATTTATGAAATAAAAATCCAAGATTGTATAAAACTCCAAATTTTTAGACAGAAGTCTGTTGACTTCTTTTTTTTTTGAAAAAAAAGAACGCGGGCGAATTTTGGGGTATAACAATAATGATCATAACACTTAGAAAATGATGGGATCTCAGAGGTCAAAAATTGGGGTGCAACAGATGCCCCTATTTAAGTTTCTTCTATCCGGAGACACGATGATTGTAAATCTTCGTTTCGACGTGATTGAAGAGACTTAAATATTTATAAAAACACAATTTTTGAACCTGAGATGCAATGTAATGCTTATGATTATGAATGCATATGATTTCCACGAGATGGAAACAGGACACCAATGGGGAGAAGTAAACAGACTCCGCTAGGGAAAAGGTATACGTCATCTAGGAATAGAATCAGACTTCACACAAGAAAGAAACAGTTGACAAAAGCTTTCAAGATAAAACATGATTGAACTTTGAGAAGAGAATATCTGAGGCATACATGAATGTGGCTGCATAAAATGAATATCAAGGTAAAACATGATTGGACAACATCAAATGACAATCAAGGTAAAACATGATTGGGCAACATCGAATGACAATCAAGGTAAAACATGATTGGGTAATCATCAACGGACAATCAAGGTAAAACATGATCACAGGTCCATCAAGGTAAAACATGATTGGATGTCATTAAGGATAATCAAGGTAAAACATGATTGGATAATCATCAAATGACAATCAAGGTAAAACATGATTGAAAAATACCAAATGACAATCAAGGTAAAACATGATTAGAGAATACCAGGTGACAATCAAGGTAAAACATGATTAGAGAACACCAAGGTCAATCATGGTAAAACATGATTTGAACTTTAAGAAGAAAATATCAAAAGCGTTTTAAGATAAACCATGAATGCAGCAGCATCAAACGACAATCAAGATAAAACATGATTGAATAACATCAAAGGTCATCAAGAGTAAAACATGATTGAACAACATCAAGGGTAAAACATGATTGAGACACCAACCGAGAGTAAATCACGATCACACAACATCAAGAGTAAAACTTGAAATGGATGTTAAGAAGACTTGCCCCAGTATAAGTCTTGCAGAGGATATTCTGATCAACAAATCTTGATTAAACATCTGAACAACAGGATCTTGAAGGAATGTGCCCCTGACAGGATCACTGATAAAGTTTCTCAACTGTTTGAACTTCCTAGAAGATGAGTGCTTACTTGCAAATAAAATGTTTATTCAAGAATGGTAATTTTAATGCAATGCTCAAAATATATTTTTGAAATCAAAGTCATTTTGTAAAGAAAATGGAATCACTTGTTCAAAACATAAAGGTTAAAACAATCAACGTGAAAGATAAAGCAAAGATATGGTATCAACATAAATGATTGGTATATCTCTTGGGAGTCAGCTTACGCAACCTTGTTGTAGTATGCTTTCAAAATAAACCTTGCTTCAATTAGGGCTTTTGAAGGTTGTAACGTGGTCAGGTTCACGGTTTAAAAAATAAAAGGTATAAGGCTCAAATTTTTTGTAACCCACCCCATCTTCGTGATGATCTTCGGTCCTAAACCAAGTTAATTCAAAATATGCATTCAGGTACCAAGAGACTTTTGGAATTTTACCTGTTGTAATGATGATAGTTCACAAGCCAAGAAAACTTGGAGATGCCAGTCACTTCTTCCTTTTGATAGTCACAACATTTTGTGGTTCAAGAATTTATTGACTTATCTCTCCTTTTTTCCTTTTGATATCCCTAACTTTTGCCTGAACTGTTTATTTTGAACTTACAGTCAGCGGGATGCCTTAATTTTTGCCTAAGTCATTTTTTGATTTTGACTTAGCAGGCTTTTCTTTGATTTTCTTTTTTGATACTTTTTTTGAAAGATAGTGACTATCCTGCTTAATGATTATAATGACCCATCATTGGCTTTTGCTTGGTGGTGTCTCCAACATTTCTTTGATGTATGCGGAGGAAAGCTTGTGATTAAAACACTTGTTGAAAGGTGTATTGAATGATTCTCTTAAAATAGAATGCAAAACCAAATTAACTGGGAACTACCCTGCCCCGGGTTAAAATGTGGGTTATTTCGTACAGAAAGAAACACCAACTTCTAGGCTCAAAGGGGTTGACAAGGGATTAACTTCCTTATTTCTCCAGTGTTTGGGAATTGAAACAATGCCTGTACATCGTCAGCAAAGTTTTATTTGAAAGCATACAGTTCAACAACCTGGGTATTTCGTTGTCATCATCCTCCCTCCAATCTTTGCATAAAACACAAGTTTGATAGAGAAAGCAAAACAGGAGAAAGGTTTTGTAAAAGAAGAATGAACATAGACAAAGTAGATGAAAATGAATTCAAACATACGATGCTCATTTCATTAAAATTAACATTCAGGAATGAAAAAAAAGTTTAAAAGCAAACAATACAAATGAGGAAATGCAAACAGTAGGGAAACATCTTTCTAAATCATGGTCTGCTGCCCCTTGATGGAAAGGACAATGAAAATCAGACCTAAAACCTTCTGGAAGAGGATTCCGAGGTGGAAGAATCAGCTCGATGGTAGACAGACAACTTCAAAGACGGAGATATACAAGGATAAGTTTCATGGATAAGCTGGATGTATGTATGCAAATGATGCATTTGTTGACGGAACCACACATATATCAAGAATAGCATGAAATAACAAGTATGTACAAAATAACCAAGTATAAACAAATATTAAAGTGATCTAGAACTCTAAGGTAACCCCTCTTTAAAAAAGATTTTTCAAATCCCCAGCAGAGTCGCTAGTTCTGTAACTCGGTTTTTGCGAACTGACTCCTTGCTCTTTCTTTTTTTTTTATATTTTTGCAAGAGTCGCCACCGACTTTTATTTTATCCAACATTTAGGAAAGGCATAAAAGAACAGGAAAGACCTTTTGACAGATTTTGGGTTCGGGGGGTTGGTTATACAAAGGGAAGGTTTTAAGCACCCTTTGTATCCATGGTTATCCATGGGCTCTTAGTTTTGCTTAGATCACTTTTGCTCTTGTTTGATTTTTTAAAATAAGCTCGGCAAGACATTAAGCCTTGTGCCTACATACCTCCTCGGTGCAATGGAGAAGTCAGAGCTAATGTAGTTCCGCTTAAAAGGGAAAACGGTTTTTTTTAAAAGGAATAAACACTTTATCGTCGTCGGAGAGAAATACTCAGCCATTGATCTTGATTATGAGAACAAATAGATTCTTTGCATCACAAATGAAAGAAGAGCTCCAACTCGGATGAAAATCAACGAGTATGACACTATCTCTCTCACGTGGAAAAGATTCCATTATATCAATCAATCTCAAAATCGTGGGGTATCATAACTCACTATAACATTTAATCGTGTCTAAACTTTGAAAGAAAAGCCACTAAAGGCAAAAGGTATTTTATAAGAAAAGATTTTTGAAAGAGGTTTTACAAACATAAGAAGATTTTGGAAAAAAAGGGAGAAGATTTTGAAAATTTAAGAAGTGGGAAGAGATGAAGAGGCTATCCTAGTGCTTAAAATAAAAGTTTAAGGAGAGAATGATCTGACCAAAATAAGAAACCAACAGTTGACCGATGCATTACCACTTGGGGATCCAGATGAACTTATTATCTTTAGCACCACTTTGCATTAAGCACATTAAAATTCTGCATACACAAACAGACAACAATCCAATGCCAGACAGATAGAACAACCACAGAGTAATAACGGAATAAGGGTCCAAAGGCACTAAGTCCATAAGTCTGAATCTCCAAAATGCTAGGGATAGTAACCAATAGTCCAAGAGAGAACCTTAAGCGTTTTTTTTTAGATTTTTGTTGTTTATTAGTGTTTTAGCATAAAAGTAAAGTATGGTCCAAGTGGACAAAAGGAAGATGACGGAAACATAAACAATGCGTCCAAATGGACAAAGAAAAAATAGCGGAAGCATAAATAATATGTTCAAATGGACAAAAAAAAATAGCGGAAACATAAATAATATGTCCAAATGGACAAAGGAAAAATAGCGGAAACATAAATAATATGTCCAAATGGACAAAAAGAAAATAGCGGAAACATAAATAATATGTCCAAATGGACAAAAAGAAAATAGCAGAAATATAAATAATATGTCCAAATGGACAAAGAAAAAATAGCAGAAATATAAATAATATGTCCAAATGGACAAAGAAAAAATAGCAGAAACATAAATAATATGTCCAAATGGACAAAGAAAAAATAACAGAAACATAAATAATATGTCCAAATGGACAAAGAAAAAATAGCAGAAATATAAATAATATGTCCAAATGGACAAAGAAAAAATGACAGAAACATAAATAATATGTCCAAATGGACAAAGAAAAAATGACAGAAACATAAATAATATGTCCAAATGGACAAAGAAAAAATAACAGAAACATAAATAATAAATAATAAAATAAAGCATGAAGCAAGAAATATAAAGAACAATATAATAAAATGCGGAAATTAAAGTTAATTGTTAGATGTTAAAGATAACCATCTTGAAACTTGTCAAGTATGTTATCAAAGTTAGTAATAAAGATTGATGGTGAGTGAAGGATGTTCTTGGATTTAAATTCAATGGAACTTTATCAGAAGCTTGATAAAATCATAGCGACTACACGATAAAATTCCATAAGTCTTAAATCAACCGCATACAATTCTCTTCCATGTTTGATCTTTTTTATTCCAATTCAAGACAAAGAAAAAGATAAGAAATAATATCAAATAATGTACAAAAATAAATATAAAACAAATTAAACTTAATATTTTTTTTGTGATTTTCTTGGAATTGATTTTAAGTTAATTAACAAACTAATTAAACAAATAATTATACAAATAATTAAACTTAATGATAAAAATAAATCTAATTATGTATAAAACTAGTATATAATATATAAACCTAATTTAACAAAAGAAATTATTTTTTTGGAATTTTTTGATAGGTTAGAAATAGTTAAAAAGAAAGCAAATATATACATAATTACTAATTGATTAAGCAAAATAAATAAATTATAAATAAAAATAAAATATTTGTATGTCAAATATTAGATTATAAAAATATAAACCTAAATCTAAAAGGAAAATATTTTTGGAGTTTTTTGATTGGTTGAAAATAATTAAAAGCAATATTTACATAATTACTAATTAATTAAGAAAAATAAATTAATTATGAAAAGAAATAAAATATTTTTATGTTAAAAATTAAATAAAACATTTTATCAACTTAAAACTAAAATTAAAACATTTTTTTTTTAGAAATTAAAAATATGCATAAATATGGAGTTTTTAATTCATGAACTCCTAACACTACTACATATTAAAAAAATTACATTGTACTTACTCTATGATGTCCCAAGAGTGGAATAGAGTGATTGAAATTGATTGAAAGTGGCTATTTGAATGAGCCTTGATTTTTACAAGTTTCTTGAAACTTTTGGAAAATATAAAACTTATGCTATGCTTTTGGAGTGTGTTGTTGTTCTTCTCTTGTTCCTCCTCCTATTTTTCCCCTCTTGAATGAAGAAAATGAAGCTCTATTTATAGGCAAAGAGATATGATCATAAAGCCAAGCAAGTGGAAAAAATAATGATTGATTTTGTGGAAAAAGAATGGAATATTCTTTTATGCTAAGTTAAAAAACTTAACCATGGTTTAATCACTCAATTATTATTCTCTCCAATCTTGCAATCTTATCTTTGATGCTTTGAATATATCATTGCTTGTATCACATGAAGCTTCCTTGCATTATCCTTGAATTATCATTGAATTATCCTTAAATTATCTCACTTTAATTAAACTTTAAATGAATAAAATTTAATTAAAATGAAATAAAAATGTTATGGATCATGGATGGGTCGTGGATTCCCCTTAGACATATGGGAATCAATATTGAATCACAAAAGAATTGGCCTTTTTGAAAAAAAATCAAGTTTTGGTCATTACTTGTTTCATGCATTTTTCCAAAAAAGGTCAACTTCCTCGAGGCATATCTCCCTCAATTTTGATCCTATGAAAGTGTTCTTTTACTTTTTGGAAAGCCCAAGATGTCCTCTACAAGCCACTTTGGAAGCGTTTTTGCATTTGGAGAAGTTATCTTGATGATATGGGCTTTGACAAAAAACTGCTTTTCGTTGACTTTGAAAATGACCCGTAATGTTTTGGCTTATATCTCTTAGGCGGAAGCATTTCTTGACCTTGGTCCCAACATCAAAGTTGTAGAGAATTGAATTTCCTTGAGAATGAGCTTTGGTTGGAATTTTTCTGATAAATTATGAGAGAGTTATGGTCGGTCAAAGTTCAGTTGACTTTTAGCTAAAAAACTCTAATTTTGCAATTTTGAGTTTTGTCGATTTCTGAACTTTTCTTGATGAATTATGATCAACCATTGATCACATGATGAATCTTTTGAAAAAATATGGATGTTGACAAAAAATTGCATTTTTGACTGTCTGTTGACTTTTTGGTCAAACTGGTCGTCTGTTGACTGTTTGAGCTGTTGACTGTGCGTCTGAGCGAATCGAAGTTTGAAAATTTGTCTGGTGGTATTTTGAGACATATGGAGATCCATGAAATCCATTTGAGGTCTCAAAAACTCGTTCTCCAGTATAATCTCAAACCCGGACTCCGCGCCTGCAAATTTTAATTATGTACCAACTGTGTTAGCATTAATTATCTGAAAATAAATCTCAAATAAACAGTGTATGAAGTGATAAACAGTATTTGGCGTTTATGTAAGAACAAATTTAACAGCGAACCAAAATACTGTATAAAAAATTCTAAAAATTGAATATTTATAAAATCAGGATATTTATGAAATAAAAATCCAAGATTGTATAAAACTCCAAATTTTTAGACAGAAGTCTGTTGACTTCTTTTTTTTTTGAAAAAAAAGAACGCGGGCGAATTTTGGGGTATAACAATAATGATCATAACACTTAGAAAATGATGGGATCTCAGAGGTCAAAAATTGGGGTGCAACAGATGCCCCTATTTAAGTTTCTTCTATCCGGAGACACGATGATTGTAAATCTTCGTTTCGACGTGATTGAAGAGACTTAAATATTTATAAAAACACAATTTTTGAACCTGAGATGCAATGTAATGCTTATGATTATGAATGCATATGATTTCCACGAGATGGAAACAGGACACCAATGGGGAGAAGTAAACAGACTCCGCTAGGGAAAAGGTATACGTCATCTAGGAATAGAATCAGACTTCACACAAGAAAGAAACAGTTGACAAAAGCTTTCAAGATAAAACATGATTGAACTTTGAGAAGAGAATATCTGAGGCATACATGAATGTGGCTGCATAAAATGAATATCAAGGTAAAACATGATTGGACAACATCAAATGACAATCAAGGTAAAACATGATTGGGCAACATCGAATGACAATCAAGGTAAAACATGATTGGGTAATCATCAACGGACAATCAAGGTAAAACATGATCACAGGTCCATCAAGGTAAAACATGATTGGATGTCATTAAGGATAATCAAGGTAAAACATGATTGGATAATCATCAAATGACAATCAAGGTAAAACATGATTGAAAAATACCAAATGACAATCAAGGTAAAACATGATTAGAGAATACCAGGTGACAATCAAGGTAAAACATGATTAGAGAACACCAAGGTCAATCATGGTAAAACATGATTTGAACTTTAAGAAGAAAATATCAAAAGCGTTTTAAGATAAACCATGAATGCAGCAGCATCAAACGACAATCAAGATAAAACATGATTGAATAACATCAAAGGTCATCAAGAGTAAAACATGATTGAACAACATCAAGGGTAAAACATGATTGAGACACCAACCGAGAGTAAATCACGATCACACAACATCAAGAGTAAAACTTGAAATGGATGTTAAGAAGACTTGCCCCAGTATAAGTCTTGCAGAGGATATTCTGATCAACAAATCTTGATTAAACATCTGAACAACAGGATCTTGAAGGAATGTGCCCCTGACAGGATCACTGATAAAGTTTCTCAACTGTTTGAACTTCCTAGAAGATGAGTGCTTACTTGCAAATAAAATGTTTATTCAAGAATGGTAATTTTAATGCAATGCTCAAAATATATTTTTGAAATCAAAGTCATTTTGTAAAGAAAATGGAATCACTTGTTCAAAACATAAAGGTTAAAACAATCAACGTGAAAGATAAAGCAAAGATATGGTATCAACATAAATGATTGGTATATCTCTTGGGAGTCAGCTTACGCAACCTTGTTGTAGTATGCTTTCAAAATAAACCTTGCTTCAATTAGGGCTTTTGAAGGTTGTAACGTGGTCAGGTTCACGGTTTAAAAAATAAAAGGTATAAGGCTCAAATTTTTTGTAACCCACCCCATCTTCGTGATGATCTTTGGTCCTAAACCAAGTTAATTCAAAATATGCATTCAGGTACCAAGAGACTTTTGGAATTTTACCTGTTGTAATGATGATAGTTCACAAGCCAAGAAAACTTGGAGATGCCAGTCACTTCTTCCTTTTGATAGTCACAACATTTTGTGGTTCAAGAATTTATTGACTTATCTCTCCTTTTTTCCTTTTGATATCCCTAACTTTTGCCTGAACTGTTTATTTTGAACTTACAGTCAGCGGGATGCCTTAATTTTTGCCTAAGTCATTTTTTGATTTTGACTTAGCAGGCTTTTCTTTGATTTTCTTTTTTGATACTTTTTTTGAAAGATAGTGACTATCCTGCTTAATGATTATAATGACCCATCATTGGCTTTTGCTTGGTGGTGTCTCCAACATTTCTTTGATGTATGCGGAGGAAAGCTTGTGATTAAAACACTTGTTGAAAGGTGTATTGAATGATTCTCTTAAAATAGAATGCAAAACCAAATTAACTGGGAACTACCCTGCCCCGGGTTAAAATGTGGGTTATTTCGTACAGAAAGAAACACCAACTTCTAGGCTCAAAGGGGTTGACAAGGGATTAACTTCCTTATTTCTCCAGTGTTTGGGAATTGAAACAATGCCTGTACATCGTCAGCAAAGTTTTATTTGAAAGCATACAGTTCAACAACCTGGGTATTTCGTTGTCATCATCCTCCCTCCAATCTTTGCATAAAACACAAGTTTGATAGAGAAAGCAAAACAGGAGAAAGGTTTTGTAAAAGAAGAATGAACATAGACAAAGTAGATGAAAATGAATTCAAACATACGATGCTCATTTCATTAAAATTAACATTCAGGAATGAAAAAAAAGTTTAAAAGCAAACAATACAAATGAGGAAATGCAAACAGTAGGGAAACATCTTTCTAAATCATGGTCTGCTGCCCCTTGATGGAAAGGACAATGAAAATCAGACCTAAAACCTTCTGGAAGAGGATTCCGAGGTGGAAGAATCAGCTCGATGGTAGACAGACAACTTCAAAGACGGAGATATACAAGGATAAGTTTCATGGATAAGCTGGATGTATGTATGCAAATGATGCATTTGTTGACGGAACCACACATATATCAAGAATAGCATGAAATAACAAGTATGTACAAAATAACCAAGTATAAACAAATATTAAAGTGATCTAGAACTCTAAGGTAACCCCTCTTTAAAAAAGATTTTTCAAATCCCCAGCAGAGTCGCTAGTTCTGTAACTCGGTTTTTGCGAACTGACTCCTTGCTCTTTCTTTTTTTTTTATATTGTATTGTTACCCCTCATAACCGATTAATACGATTACAAATAATAACAAATTAAATTTAGAACAAGGGAGGATTAATCATCACAATCAATAAGATAATTGCAACCATTTAATCGAATAGAAATTAATTGCATTTTAATTAAATAACATTTTAATTAAAATTATTATTGCCCATAGCGATTAATCGATTTAATCGGCACGAACAATAAATTGGCATTTTAATATAAATATCATATAATAATTTATTTATAAAAAATAATTATTATACAATCAATATATATTAAAAGATATTTTAATTAAAACAAAATAAATAATTAACATTATTTAGGCTAATTAGGATTTAGTGTGGTTAATTATTAGGGCTCATGGTATGTGCATTAGTCAGGGTGCGTTGGATCTAAGCTAGTGGGAATTCTAGGGCTGGATCTAGAAGGTTTATGGTGAAGCCTTCTGCAAGAGGCGCATGGGATCAGGGAAAAAACCAGAGAAAAACAATACGAAAAGGGCCAGGGATCGAACCCTGGACCCTTGGGATAATCAAGCTGCACGCGCGCCATCTCAACCATGGCTACCATGCGTTAATGAAATGCGTCCATTAAATTATATAAAAACAATAAAACAAGAAAACCAACGCGCGCGAAATTCAAAACTGGCGAACCAGACAACGCCAGCTCATCATTTTCCTCACCAAGTCTGTGAAAAACCTGTAAAAGTAGCTACGAATTTGCTGCGAATCTTTCTGTAGCAAACATACATGGAAAATAGCGAATAGCCCTGCTTGTTGAGCATAAATCTTTCGCGACCCCTCTGTTCTCTTCGTCCCAATCATGCGAACGTATTCATGCTATTAATTCAACCTAATTTTACAATTATTGAAAAGCCCTAATCGTGAACCCTAAAAAGCTTGAACGACCTCCAATGGCCGGTCACTCTAGAGTGCACAATAACCCAATTAACGTTCCAGAAACGTGCACAACAAGCAGGCAAAGCAAAATATATGATCAACACATCACGAATATGCACATATGTTGCTAATCAATTCAATGTTCAGAATGACTTACTTTGGGCAATCGGAGGTGATTCTGGGGGTTTTGATGCAGAGCAATGATCCAGACACGTTCCAAATCACCTGAGGAAGCTTTTGGAACCCTTAAATCTCCCTGAAAACCTTCAATTCTCTGAACCCGAATCTAAGTTCTTGAGTGGCTTTTGAAGTTCTTGCAAGTTCTCTTTTCTCCAGATTCTGCAACCCTGATTCGTATGCATACCTCCATCTACTTATAGGCTTGTATTAGGTCAAGAATTTGAGGCCCAATGATCACTAAGTCCACTCTTGCCAAGTTTGTAAAAATTGATTCAAATCTTGAATATAAACTTTCTATTTTTTGCCAAATCTCATGCCAATATTTTTCAATCATTTGTGCACGAAAATTATATTGTGTTTTGACATAAATGCTGATTGAATTTGATCAATATGCACCTTTTAACAAAATATTTGATTTTTATCTTGATTAAATCATTAAAAAATGAAATAAAATCCTTAAAAATTCAAATAAAATATTTAACTTCGTGGCATGTGTCTTGGGCAGCCTAGATATCTTATGGATCAAGTTTGGATTGCAACTTTGAAATATATTTTTCATTTGGAGCTTTTATCTTGATCATATCCTCTTTGGGAAAAAACTGCTTTTGGAGGATGCCTGAAAATGACCTGTAATATTTTGCATTGTATCTCTCAAATGAATCATTTCTAGCCCTGGCTTGTGAGAGACAAAGTTGTAGGGAATCCAATTTCCTTCAAAATAGGCTTTGAGTGGGGAATTTTTGATGTTCCATGTGAAAGTTATGCCCAGTCAAAGTTGGGTTGACTTTCTCCTAAGAAACCCTAATTTGAACCTTTTTGCATTTGTTCATCTCTGAGTTTCTATTAATGGAATCATGATCAATCTTTGATCAAATGATAGTTATGCACCTCTATACTTGATGTTTGACCAATGATCATAGTTTGAATCATGCTTTGATTGCAGTTGACCTTCAAGTTTGAATCAGTTGACTGTGGATCTTGGGGATTGTTTGAGCAAAGCTTTGGCACTGAATCTTGAACCTTGAATCATTGTGAATGGAACATGGAGGGCAAATTTTGGGGTATGACAGTTATGTATTAAAAGCTATTAGAGAATTATATAAAAAATTTACAAAATAGGTTTTTATGTATATCTATCTATTTATCTATTATTTTAAACACTTTATTTTATATACTAATTTATTATTTTCATTATTACCTAAAGTTTATTTATTTACTTATATATTATTAAATATTCTCAGAAATCCAAAAATATATTATTCTAATTCCAAAAAAAAAAATCCAAAAAAAAATATTTTTGTACACAATTTAATTTTCTTTCCCTAATTTAATTAATTAGGTCGTTAGACCAATAATTAATTAAATCGGTTTATTATTATATTCCATTTGAATCTTAACCAGGATTGATAATACACTGAAAATATTTGTTTCTTTTCTATGCCTTTTCAGGGTTAACTTAAAGGCGCCCTAGCAACCATATCAGATCAAATCAGAGCTAAGTACCGTTGCCTATATTATTGTTTTAAACTTATTTATTCTTTATTTTAGGGTTAATCTCGTTCGCCTTCGAACCAGCCATACACTCACCTTATTTTTTTTGCTTGCATTTCTAGGGTTTGTTGATCGCCAAAGCTACGAGTTTGGTAACCCTAAACCCTAACTTTTTATTTTCCTGTTTTATTATTACTTGAGTCACACCCTGATTAAGGGATCCGCTGGTTGCAATTTCCCGCCCCCCATATTTGCTATATTTGCGTGGTTAGAAATTTAGGGAGTGCAAGATTATAATTAACCTAGAATCACTAATTTACAAGATAATATATCGAATCAACCACATGATTGTTGCACACACGCACCCTTTTGGGGTAACCTCCCTGTTGCCTGTTGCCTGTTGCCTTTGTGTTTTTGCAGAATAAGCCATGTCCCTCGAATATGAGGATACCTCAGCCATGCTGCCTCGATAACTAAAGGTCATGCGACCCTAAATGATGCTGCCTTTGATACACAAATATGACCTCGACCCTCGGAAGTTGCCTACGGAAAAAGGCTGAGGTATCTTCTGGCTGCCTACGAATAAGGCTTATTCTGATCCTTACCTTAGACTACCTGCCCTCCTATGGCATGGGACAGTCTTATGGCAAAGGATATTTCGATGACCCTTCTACCTCCAAACGAAAGGCTTCCTGCCCTCTTACGGCAAGGATAGACCCTTTCATTCTGAAAGGCTAAAAAGAGACCTATCATTTGAGTTTAAGGTAATTGCCCCTAATTGCCTTGCCATGCTCTATTTTTTATATTCTTTCTCAAAATTCTTCAAAAACTGGCTACGCTCATTTTACGAGCTAAAGTCCATTTTTTTTCCTCTTTCGTCTACATTTTCTGAAAACGAGCAAGCAAAGCAATTAAGAGCCCATGGAAAACCATGGATGCAAAGGGTGCCTTACACCTTCCCTTTGCATAAATTACCCCCCGAACTTAGATTTCTTTAAAAAGGTTTTTCCTGTTTCTTTTTGCCTTTCCGAATTTGTTTGGATAAAATAAAAGTCGGTGGCGACTCTTGCTATCCGCGACATTTCGATCGATAAAAAGTCAGTTCACCGTATTACAGAACTGGCGACTCTACTGGGGAGAAATTTCGATAAAAGAGGGGTTACCTTAAAAGTTTAGGATTCACTTAAATGTTTTCTATTGTTTGCTTTGTTTGTTTTATTTTTCAGGGGCGTTTTTGGGAATTAAATGAAGGACGAATCCTACACCCGGATTCAAGTACACTTAAGAATAGGAGTGGCATAGTCATGGCGACCTCTTTCACATATGTGGGAGATGAGTCAATATGAAGTTCACACTTGAGTTAGGACTCCATAGCATATGCACACCTTTCTCAAATGAGGGGGGTCTATGTATGTGTCTGTGGGTGCGCCGGAGCTCAAGGACCTTTAGTTACCCTTAACCCATCCTGGCCTTTAGGAACGTAGTGGGGGGACTACTCTTGACAAATGTTGAGAACTAGTCGCTACCCGATGCTACAATACAGATAGGTTCTTTCTCAAAGTATCATTGCATGGTGCAAATGCATCATGTCCGAGGGTGCTTTAGAAGGGCTGACAATTCTGGATAACTTGTAGAACCCGTTGCTGAAATCTCCTTATCCATAGAAATACCCTTGGGAAGGACACCTGATCAGACTCCATGCAAGCCTTAAGCCAAAAATTGTGTGACTTGTGTGACTTGTTTGTGTTTACTACTAACCTTCATTTCCTCGCAGGTTTTGTTGAAAGGATTTGTTTCTCCTTACCATCTCGCACTAAGTCCAACGAACTGCATTCGCATAACATCATGACATCATGACATCATAAGCATAACATGATTTAACTAACCCTTTCAAGGATCTTAGGGATTTAGGGCGCACAATTTCAGGTGCTCATATCAAGGACTGAATTCCTATCTAGGGGCAAAAGGATTTATTTTCCTCTAGCCACATGCCTTCCAATTCAGAGACTCAGTACCTATCAAGGGGCAAGAGGAATTATTTTCCTCTAGCCATGTATCTTCAAATTCAGAAGTATCCCGAATCAGTGGCGATGACCCACTCGATATGGTGAGCTTGATTCTCAAAGAAGGATGTTCAAAGACGAAATTCAGAATTCTTCGGACAAAGACACGACTAAATCACTTCCTAATGTTGCTAACTAAATTTCCTATAGATCCTTGAAAGCATTGCATTTACATTAATAACATCGCATAACAGGTTTCTTACAATAGGTCTCTCATCCTTCCTCGCTGTTTATTTCAGCATCATGAATCTCGAACAATCATTTAAGGATCTCCAATCTCAAAACACTGAGTTCCAAGCCTTGATTCTGAAATTGTACAAGGGACAAGATGAGCTGAAATCCCTTCTGACTAAGAAGGAAAAGAAGACCCAGAAACCTAAAGGTGTTCTCAATCTGGGAAGAAGGTCCAAAGGCCCTCTCAAAAAGGTTGAAGAAGCTGAAGCTCCCAAAGAGGGTAAGAAGACTCGAGTGAAAAAGCTTAGACCAATCTTGCAACTCAGGGATGCTGAAACCTCTGAAGACAGTGATGAGGATGAGCAAGATGATGATGCTAGTATCAAAACTGATGCAAAAAGTAACCACGATTCTGCCGAACTCTCTGAAGAAGATGAGGACTATTACCATGAGGGCGAACATCCCGATGACAAATACAAGATGTTAGAAGAGCGTCTGAGAAGTGTGGAAATTCAGAAGGTACCTGGGCTGGATTTTGAAGAGCTTGGACTTGTTCCTGGGGTCGTTATTCCTCCAAAATTCAAAACTCCCGCCTTTGCTAAGTATGATGGAGTGTCTTGTCCTAAACTACACTTGAGGTCTTATGTAAGGAAGATTCAGCCTCACACTGCTGATAAGAGGCTCTGGATCCATTTCTTTCAGGAAAGCTTATCTGGAACTCAACTCGAATGGTACTATCAACTGGAAAGTACCAACATCCATACTTGGGAAGATTTAGTTGTTGCCTTCTATAAGCAATACCAATATAATTCTGATCTCGCACCAACTCGCATGCAACTACAAAGCATGTCTATGGGACCCGAAAGTTTCAAGGAGTATGCTCAGAAATGGAGAGATCTAGCTGGAAGAGTCAAACCTTCCTTGGCCGACAGAGAGATGGTAGATATGTTCATGAATACACTGACTGGCCCTTTCTATAGTCATTTGCTGGGAAGTTCATCATCTGGATTCACTGAGCTTATACTGACTGGAGAACGTGTTGAAAGTGGTATCCGAAGCGGACAAATTCAGGTGGCTACTTCTTCCGGTACTATAAAAAAGTCATACAATGGGAGGAATGAATCTGACACTGTTGGGGCAATTTTGGTCTCTAATCAAGCATCGATACAACAACAAAACAACCAACGTAAACAAAGCGCATCCAAAAGACAATTCACAAAGATCAACATGTCTTTGACTCAAGCGCTGCAACACTTGTTGAAAGCAGAGTTACTTATACAGATAGCTCCTCATCCAAATCCCAACACTTCCTCCCCTCGCTATAATCCCAACGCGAGGTGTGCATATCACTCCAATAGTCCTGGACATGACACCGATAACTGCTGGACATTGAAGAGTGCTAATCAAGTTCGATCCTCCTGCAACTCCTAACGTGATCACTGCTCCCATGCCTAATCACAACAAGAGTGCTAATACTGTGGATGCCTAGAAGGATGGACTTTAAGATCATTAGTTTTACTTTCAGTTGCAATTTCTTTTTTTGTTTGTTTAAATATTCGACTTATGATAGACATTATCTGTTTGAATAATCATCATCAATGCATTGCATATGTTTTTCTTGAGTAATTTACTTCGCTATCACTCATTTTTTTATGTCTTTACTTTGCATATTTTTTATGATACTCAATTCTTGCTAAAGCTGTAAGCCTTTTGAGGGAGGATGACGAAAACGATACCGCAACTTCATACAGTATGCTTTTGAGCGGACTATGTTGACGATGTACAGGCATTATTTCAATTCCTAAACAGTGGAGATATAAGGATGTTAATCCCTCGTCAACCCCTTTGAGCATAAGAAGTAGAAGTTTCTTTCTCATATAAATTAAACCCTTAATCACAACCTGGGGCAGGGTAGTTACTTAGTTAACTCAATTGTGCTAGTTGTTGTTTATACAAACAATGATGGATTTCCATAATCAGTAAGTTATGCAGTCAATATCCACCAAAAAGAAAAAGCTGTTAAGTCAAAACCTATGGAGGAGACTTATCAAAAATCGAAACATCCCGCTGACTGTAACCCCAAATTAAACAGTTCAGGCAAAAGTTAGGGATAAAAAAATCAATGTCAAAAAAAAGAGGTCACTACAAATCCTCGGAAAAAAAAATCATTACAGAGAAGGATGACTGACTGTCCAAATAAACTTCTGGTGCTTCAACCTTCATCGAATATCAATGTTACAACTTCAAGCGCTGCAAGAACTTAAATGCAAAGTTAACTGAGCATAGGATCGAAGAACATCACGAAGGTTGGGGTGGGTACAATCAAATTTTGAGCCTTTATCCTTTGTTTCGTAAACCGTGAACCAAGCCACGTTACAACCCTTGAAAGTCCTAACTCAAGCATGGTTAACTCGAAAGCATACTGTCACCAAAAGGGTATCCTGACTCCTTAAGGTTTACCCCAAATGCCGAATTGATATCACGTTTTTACAAACATCACATTGTTACAAATATCATGTTTTTACAAAATATCACACTTTTTACATCTTCTGTTTAAACGCTTTCAAAAATCAAGACAAACGTATGCATTGCATCTCATGAATTCATTATTAAGCATATTCTGCTACATAATTTCAAATGGTAGCATCAGAAAGAATTTGCACAGGGTATGACTAAATGACTCAAAGTTATCCCGACGAGCAAAGATTACGCCAGGAAGCAATGTCTCCTACGTATACAAGGGGCATGGCACGTTTCGCCGATCAATCTGGGGCAATCAAGTCAAGATTCCAAGAATCTCTCAAGGATGCCAAAGAAATCAGGGGCATCATCCTAAGTGTATGATTACTAGGGGCATGCCGCCCATAGTGCACCTCTCATAAAGTCCTCGCGAGGCGAATCTTTCCAAAGTTCCTACTAACTGGGGAAAACCTACGCAAATCCAGTTTGACATCTTTATCAAATATTCAGTGGCGTGTCCTAATCAAATCCAGGAATGGTAGTTACTATAATACTGGGGGCAACTTTCACAACCCCACAGAGTAATCATCTTCAAATACTTTTGTCCCGACAAAGACATGGCTCCCCAACAGAGTTTACATCTTCAACACTACCGGTTCTCCAACACTTTGCTCTTCTCCAACATGGTTTACTAATATCTTTTCTCCCCAATTAGGGTACATCAAGTTACTGATCATCCCCAAGCAGAAATCATACATCCCTAGCTAAGCATCTCCAAGACAAGATCAAACATCAAAATCACAATGATACAGAGATTTATTTTCTCAAAACACTCCAAATAGCATCAGTCATACATCATACATTCATACATTGCATACATTTGCTCATAATAAATTCATACATAACATACAAGTTTCTCATTTATTTGAGAGACTCGTCACATAAATACATGCATCATGGCATTGCATGCTGCTAACTTTGTCTTTCAGGTAAGTTCCCAAACAGACGAGTATCATCAACAAATCATTCCAATCAGATATACATTCCGGAAGCTCGAACCTGTCATACCCCAAAATTTGCCCCCCTCTTTTCATCTCCCATAACTCAAGGCTCTAAGGTTTTCTCAAGTCACTCTCTCCTTATATTCCAAGGACTGCTCATTCAATGGCTCAGATGACCAATAATCGACTATGTTGACCTAAAAGTCAACTATAGTCAAAATACAGTAAAACTTCAGGATTTTTGGTCAACATCAAGTATATGAGATTATATCCATCATTTGATCAAAGGTTGATCATGATCCATCAATAGAAACTCAGAAATGAACGAATGCAAAAGGTTCAAATTAGGGTTTCTTTAGGAGAAAGTCAACGCGACTTTGACTGGTCATAACTTCCACACGGTCTGTCAGAAATTATCCAAACCAAAGCCTATTCTCAAGGAAATTTCATTCTCTACAACTTTTATGTTGGGTCCGAGATCAGGAAATGCACCCTTCTGGAGATACGGACAAAAACATTACAGGTCCTCCAAAAAGTCAACAAGAAACACCTCTTGGGTCAAAGCTCATAACTTGAGCATGGAAGCTTCAATTGAGATGAAACCAAAAAGGTCATTTAGAGGACTCTTTGACCTTTCCGTAAAGTCCTAGAATGCGTTCACATGCTTAAAATTGAAGGAGATACAAGGCTTAGAAGTTAGGCGATTTTCAAGATATGCATGAAACCCTAAGTGTTCCAAACTTGGTTTTTCAACTAATGGGTCGAGAATTTGTATTTCAAACACTTCCATGACTTGGTAGGAGACCTCTAAATCCATATTCATCTTTTTATGATTTTATTTACTATTTATTTGAATTTTGTTCATTTAAATATTAAATAAATCAAGAAAAATATCAAAATAAATGGATTAAAATTATATGGATCTTCTTTTAATCACATGAGGGCCCAAACAATACCATGAAGAGGTCCAAAATTCATCCATAGGTGAGGGGGAGTTTGAGACAAAATTAGAAGGAAAATCTCATGATTTTTATGCAAAATTTTCTAAGAGATTAAAACTCAAAGTCAAAGCCCATGGTTGACCTAATAGGAGACATATATATTCTAAAATAATTCAGTAGAGAGGGGGGACGGAAAAAAGGAGGGGAGAGACAAGGGTTTCGTGTCACAAAAATAATGAAATCTAGGGCACGCGAAATAATATTTTCAGGGAAGAGATAATCGATTCTAATCGTTGTATCGGATTCCTGAAGTCATCAGGAGCCATCCACAGTGTTTACACAAGTCCAGGGTGTCCCAGAATGTGTTGGTTCACGCGTTACCGGAGGTAAGCTTTCCTTGAATTCAAACTCATTGATTCAGGTGTTATTAACAGGTTCGACGTGCATGGTTGCCTTTAGGGAACTAATTATGACGATTCTGGGCTATCTCATGAGAGTTTTGACGTGAGACTCGATTCCTGCCATTGTTGACCGTGGCCGCGTCATCTTCTTCGTACTCGAACCTACAAGCGTTTTCAGAGAAAACAGACATCACCATCGGGTTCGTAGACCCCGAAATAGGGGGGTAATGTAGTTTTTCTTCTTTATGTATGCTATTTTGCAGATTCCGGCAGCCATCTCGCTGGAGAAGATGGAAGTTACCGCCCGCGGCGGTGATCTGTAAATTTCAGGGTTGGCTCAGACGCGTGGCAGCACGGCACTGGCTTGGTCCCCAAGTCTGAATCTTTGACTCCCTCGTGGCATGCGTGGCAAGAGTCTACTGGCGAGTCAATAAGTCCATGTTCTCTCTCAGCATGCAATTGGTTTGCTGGAACACGTTGGGGCCCACGTTTGGTTTGTGTTGACTTCCTCTATTTTGCATCATTATTATGTATTTACTTTATCCAGTGGATTGTTAAACAGCGTGGAATGTTTGGTTGAGTGGTGTAGTCTGAGTTTGGTAACCCAGGGGTCCAGGGTTCAATCCCTGGCCCTTGCGTTTTTTTTCATAATTTATTTCTATACGCGGATTCCATGCATGTAGGTTCATCATGAGCACCATACACCCAAGGCAACCGCCACAAGATCTCCTATCAATTCATATCTAACGTACAGGGGCTGAAGGCATACCATGGGTACTCAAGAGTCATTCACACAGGATTTCTGCCCAGGTTCTTTTATTAATTTTATTTTATAATTTGCTTTATTTTGTTTTTCCTTCTATTTTTATTTAGTTAAATTATATTTAATTTATTTTGATTTAGGATTTGAATAATATTAATATAATTAAAATTAGGATTAGGCTAATATTAGGGTTTAGGATTTCCTCTCGATTATTCGATTATTTCAAGTGATTTATTTTAATCAATATTAATTATATAAATCACAACAACTCTAGAGAAATATATTAATATATTAGGGTTTGCTCCCTCCCATTTGGGGCTAAAGTATCAAAATATTAGGATTCAATTTATTATTCGTTTCGACTAAATTTATTGGTCGCGATGGTTAATAATCGATTAATTTAATTAATCAAATCCTATAAATTAAAATAAACATTATTTTGCTAAATGGTTTTAACCATCTCATTGGTTATGATGATTAGCATACCTTATCAATTTGTTATTATTTGTAATCGTATTAATCGGTTATGAGAGGTAACAGTATAAAAATGCAAATTCATAAAATAATAAAATACGTTAATTCATTATTAGTGATAATCGAATCAATCGATTTGAATTGGTAATGGTGCAAAACCCCAATCTTTTAACTATGGTGATCAAACCTATTGATCATTGCGGTTAATTGTGCCAAATCAGGGTTGTACGCCCAAAACATCTAAAAAACACTAAACCACGATACTACGGATTTTCATCCCTTCAATGCGATTTTCAAATCACAACTTCTAAAACTACGACAGGCCATTCAAAAAGCCTTCAAACACTTTCATAATCAATTCTAAGGCGTACAACCCTGTGCCCGAACTACGTTGACTCTGATTCTCCATAAGGAGATACGTAGGCACTTGGCAACAAGGCGAGTCCCCTTCCCTAAAATCTCAATTTTCCCCTTATTCATTTCCTTACCTATAAACTTCAATAATTTTAGCCACAAACCTTTACCTTAGATTCAAAGCCAATAGGAAAGGGTTGAGGGTGCCTAACACCTTCCCTCGACCTGAATATAGTATCTTACCCCGATCTCTTAATTGCATAGGTTTCCTATTCGCCTTGGTAGAATAGGTGGCGACTCTCTAAAGCTGAAATTTTAGGCAGGTTGCTACAGAACCCCGGACATTCTGAAAATTCCAATCAGATAAAATTCTGGAAGCGTGACCCCCAGACTTCTGAAACATTCCAATCAGATATACATTCCGGAAGCTCGAACCCCGGACATTCTAAAAATTCTAATCAGATGAACATTCTGGAAGCGTGACCCCCAGACTTCTGAAACATTCTTGTCAAATATACATTCCAGAAGCTCGAACCCCGGACATTCTGAAAATTCTAAAACAGATGCACATTCTGGAAGAATGACCCCCAGACTTCTGAAATAATCTTATACTTCCCATCTTTTGACACTCATTCAAGACACAATTCAAAAACAATCCAAGATCTAATTCATTTACTACGAACGGTGCTGACACGATCAATCTCCAACAAATACTTCCCAGTGGATTCAGTCTAACGTACGACTCATCCTAAGTATATTCTTCAGATACGGTCTAACTACGACGTATTCTAATTCTCAGGTCTATCAAGCCGGATGGCATCTTGAAGCCCATCTCCGACAAAAGTCCCTACTTCAGCTAGGGCAAATTTCTTGGTATTCTAGTGTTCAATCATCTTCCACCTTCAGATACCGACTGACACACAAACCACTCTACATCTTCAGGTTTAAGATAATTGAACAGGGGCAGCTGTCATACCCCAAAATTTGCCCATATTATTTCTCTTATACAAATTCAAGTCAATACACAATGCTCCTAAACATGTTCTCCTACACAAGGCTCTAAAACTAGGGTTTGGCTCATTCAAAGGCAAATCAGTGAATCAATGGCTCCAAGACACCTCATATGGCTCAATACATCTCACATTATCTCTATGACAAGTATCAAGGCTCATTCCAAAGAATTGGTCACTCAATTGTTCAGAAGGTCAACAGTCGACTAGGTTAACCAAAAAGTCAACTGTGGTCAAAGTAAAGTCAAAACTCTTGATTTTTTGTCAAGGTCCTCATATTGAAGTATCATTCACCATTTGATCAAGAATTGATCATGGTTCATCAACAGGAAAAGTTTCTAAATTAGGGTTTTGTACAGGAAAAGTCAACTGAACTTTGACCAGCCATAACTTTCACATGGAACATCAGAAATTTTCCATCCAAAGCTCATTTTGAAGGAAATTTGATTCTCTACAAATTTGTGTCTCACATGCCAAGTCTAAAAATACTTCATTTGAGAGATATGGACTAAAACATTATAGGTCATTTTTAAAAAGACACTTTTTTCAAAAGGTCATAAAATGAGAATGGAAAATTATTTTGATATGGGACCAAAGGCACTGGTTAGAGGATTCTCTAAGGTTTCTAAAAAGTCTTAGAACACCTCTATACCCCAAAAATTGAAGGAGATAGGCCTTGACAAAGTTAGGCTATTTTGGAGGGAAAAATGTGAAGAAATTCAAAATATCTTTGCAAATGGGCCCAAATTATTTTTACCCAATCTTGTTTATCAAGTATCCAAGAGGCCCACATCTGAAAGCCACGAAAATTTGACAAATCTTTGATTTTATTTGATTTTTTATTTGTAAAAATCATAATTTAAATCAAATATTTGAAGGAAATTGGAGAAGATTTAATTTTCCTTTAAACTTCAATCACAATCAATCTCCATTTAATCATATATTCACCATAATTTCGTGCAAACAAGATTGGGTTCAAAGGGATTGAAATTGGAGCAAAATTAGAAAGATTATATTCAAGAATCAATCAAGTGCCAATCTCTTTAATTCACCAATATTTGATTCAATTTCTGGACCCTAATCATTCTCATATATATATATACACAAACATGACAAACCCTAGGGGACAGAATTCGCAGCCTCAAGAGAACACAACTCGAGCTCCAAAAACTCAAAAAATATCCAATTTGATTTCTTGTTTGCAGAAGGATTCAAAGAGTTTTAAGGATCCCTACACGTTCCAGGAGCACAAGTGAACGATTCTCGATCAATTGCCAAGGCTGAAACGTTTAGAATCACGCACAATTCATCACGGTTTGCATCATTCAAAATTTACTCGATTAGCATTTTTCATGCATCATCAAAGGCTTTAATTCATATATTTGTGTTCTAAATTGTATGATGATCGTTTCTGGATAATTATGTGCGTTTTCATGCTTTTATAAGCATTATGCCATGTTAGGGTTTTTCGGCTCGATTTGGGGCTTTTATCCACAGGTGAAATTGAACTCCATTAATGCCATGACCATGTTCGTGAGGATGAGGCGGATCCAATGGTGTAGGTGCGCCAAATTTATGTGAGCGTTTAGGTGTATTCGCTATTTTCTAATTTCGTATGCAGGTTTTTTTACAGCGCTTCAAATCAAAAGCGCTATAATAGGTATATTTGCAGCATCTTGAGGTCAGGGACGACTGTGTGGCACGCAGCGATTGGCCCATTCAAACGGAAAAGCGCGCGCGCCCCTTTGTTGAATTCCCAGGATCCAGTGCGTTAAGAAACATGAATCATCATGCACACGCGTCCCATCAGCCATCTGATTCCATCATCCACTCATCCAACGCGCTAGATCGTGCGAGACCACCATAAACCACACGCTTGAGTATCACTGGATCTGAAAGTTAAGTTTTCAAATTTTTTTATGTTTAATTATATGATCCGCTGTTTTTTATTAAATATATATATTATTATTTCTTTTGTTTTTTTTTCATAAAATTTATTTGTTATGTATAAAAAGCTATTAGAGAATTATATAAAAAATTTACAAAATAGGTTTTTATATATATTTATCTATTTATCTATTAATTTAAACACTTTATTTTATATACTAATTTATTATTTTCATTATTACCTAAAGTTTTTTTTATTTAGTTATATATTATTAAATATTCTCAAAAATCCAAAAATATATTATTCTAATTCCAAAAAAAAAAATCCAAAAAAAAATATTTTTGTACACAATTTAATTTTCTTTCCCTAATTTAATTAATTAGGTCGTTAGACCAATAATTAATTAAATCGGTTTATTATTATATTCCATTTGAATCTTAACCAGGATTGATAATACACTGAAAATATTTGTTTATTTTCTATGCCTTTTCAGGGTTAACTTAAAGACGCCCTAGCAACCATATCAGATCAAATCAGAGCTAAGTACCGTTGCCTATATTATTGTTTTAAACTTATTTATTCTTTATTTTAGGGTTAATCTCGATCGCCTTCGAACCAGCCATACACTCACCCTATTTTTGTTTGATTGCATTTCCAGGGTTTGTTGATCGCTAAAGCTACGAGTTTGGTAACCCTAAACCCTAACTTTTTATTTTCCTGTTTTATTATTACTTGTGTCACACCCTGATTAAGAGATCCGCTGGTTACAATTTCCCGCCCCCCATATTTGCTATATTTGCGTGGTTAGTAATTTAGGGAGTGCAAGATTATAATTAACCTAGAATCCCTAATTTACAAGACAATATATCGAATCAACCACATGATTGTTGCACACACGCACCTTTTTGGGGTAACCTCCCTGTTGCCTGTTGCCTGTTGCCTTTGTGTTTTTGCAGAATAAGCCATGTCCCTCGAATATGAGGATACCTCAGCCAGGCTGCCTCGATAACTAAAGGTCATGCGACCCTAAATGATGCTGCCTTCGATACACAAATATGACCTCGACCCTCGGAAGTTGCCTACGGAAAAAGGCTGAGGTATCTTCTGGCTGCCTACGAATAAGGCTTATTCTGATCCTTACCTTAGACTACCTGCCCTCCTATGGCATGGGACAGTCTTATGGCAAAGGATATTTCGGTGACCCTTCTACCTCCAAACGAAAGGCTTCCTGCCCTCTTACGGCAAGGATAGACCCTTTCATTCTGAAAGGCTAAAAAGAGACCTATCATATGAGTTTAAGGTAATTTCCCCTAATTGCCTTGCCATGCTCTATTTTCTATATTCTTTCTCAAAATTCTTCAAAAACTGGCTACGCTCATTTTACGAGCTAAAGTCCATTTTTTTTCCTCTTTCGTCTACATTTTCTGAAAACGAGCAAGCAAAGCAATTAAGAGCCCATGGAAAACCATGGATGCAAAGGGTGCCTAACACCTTCCCTTTTCATAAATTACCCCCCGAACTTAGATTTCTTTAAATAGGTTTTTTCTGTTTCTTTTTGCCTTTCCGAATTTGTTTGGATAAAATAAAAGTCGGTGGCGACTCTTGCTATCCGCGACATTTCGATCGATAAAAAGTCAGTTCACCGTATTACAGAACTGGCGACTCTGCTGGGGAGAAATTTCGATAAAAGAGGGGTTACCTTAAAAGTTTAGGATTCACTTAAATGTTTTCTATTGTTTGCTTTGTTTGTTTTATTTTTCAGGGGCGTTTTTGGGAATTAAATGAAGGACGAGTCCTACACCTGGATTCAAGTACACTTAAGATTAGGAGTGGCATAGTCATGGCGACCTCTTTCACATATGTGGGAGATGAGTCAATATGAAATTCACACTTGAGTTAGGACTCCATAGCATATGCACACCTTTCTCAAATGAGGGGGGTCTATGTATGTGTCTGTGGGTGCGCTGGAGCTCAAGGACCTTTAGTTACCCTTAACCCATCCTAGCCTTTAGGAACGTAGTGGGGGGGACTACTCTTGACAAATGTTGAGAACTAGTCGCTATCCGATGCTACAATTCAGATAGGTTCTTTCTCAAAGTATCATTGCATGGTGCAAATGCATCATGTCCGAGGGTGCTTTAGAAGGGCTGACAATTCTGGATAACTTGTAGAACCCGTTGCTGAAATCTCCTTATCCATAGAAATACCCTTGGGAAGGACACCTGATCAGACTCCATGCAAGCCTTAAGCCAAAAATTGTGTGACTTGTTTGTGTTTACTACTAACCTTCATTTCCTCGCTGGTTTTGTTGAAAGGATTTGTTTCTCCTTACCATCTCGCACTAAGTCCAACGAACTGCATTCGCATAACATCATGACATCATGACATCATAAGCATAAAATGATTTAACTAACCCTTTCAAGGATCTTAGGGATTTAGGGCGCACAATTTCAGGTGCTCATATCAAGGACTGAATTCCTATCTAGGGGCAAAAGGATTTATTTTCCTCTAGCCACATGCCTTCCAATTCAGAGACTCAGTACCTATCAAGGGGCAAGAGGAATTATTTTCCTCTAGCCATGTATCTTCAAATTCAGAAGTATCCCGAATCAGAGGCGATGACCCACTCGATATGGTGAGCTTGATTCTCAAAGAAGGATGTTCAAAGACGAAATTCAGAATTCTTCGGACAAAGACGCGACTAAATCACTTCCTAATGTTGCTAACTAAATTTCCTATAGATCCTTGAAAGCATTGCATTTACATTAATAACATCGCATAACAGGTTTCTTACAATAGGTTTCTCATCGTTCCTCGCTGTTTATTTCAGCATCATGAATCTCGAACAATCAGTTAAGGATCTCCAATCTCAAAACACTGAGTTCCAAGCCTTGATTCTGAATTTGTCCAAGGGACAAGATGAGCTGAAATCCCTTCTGACTAAGAATGAAAAGAAGACCAAGAAACCTAAAGGTGTTCTCAATCTGGGAAGAAGGTCCAAAGGCCCTCTCAAAAAGGTTGAAGAAGCTGAAGCTCCCAAAGAGGGTAAGAAGACTCGAGTGAAAAAGCTTAGACCAATCTTGCAACTCAGGGATGCTGAAACCTCTGAAGACAGTGATGAGGATGAGCAAGATGATGATGCTAGTATCAAAACCGATGCAAAAAGTAACCACGATTCTGCCGAACTCTCTGAAGAAGAAGAGGACTATTACCATGAGGGCGAACATCCCGATGACAAATACAAGATGTTAGAAGAGCGTCTGAGAAGTGTGGAAATTCAGAAGGTACCTGGGCTGGATTTTGAAGAGCTTGGACTTGTTCCTCGGGTCGTTATTCCTCCAAAATTCAAAACTCCCGCCTTTGCTAAGTATGATGGAGTCTCTTGTCCTAAACTACACTTGAGGTCTTATGTAAGGAAGATTCAGCCTCACACTGCTGATAAGAGGCTCTGGATCCATTTCTTTCAGGAAAGCTTATCTGGAACTCAACTCGAATGGTACTATCAACTGGAAAGTACCAACATCCATACTTGGGAAGATTTAGTTGTTGCCTTCTATAAGCAATACCAATATAATTCCGATCTCGCACCAACTCGCATGCAACTACAAAGCATGTCTATGGGACCCAAGGAAAGTTTCAAGGAGTATGCTCAAAAATGGAGAGATCTAGCTGGAAGAGTCAAACCTTCCTTGGCCGACAGAGAGATGGTAGATATGTTCATGAATACACTGACTGGCCCATTCTATAGTCATTTGCTGGGAAGTTCATCACCTGGATTCACTGAGCTTATACTGACTGGAGAACGTGTTGAAAGCGGTATCCGAAGCGTACAAATTCAGGTGGCTACTTCTTCCGGTACTATAAAAAAGTCATACAATGGGAGGAATGAATCTGACACTGTTGGGGCAATTTTGGTCTCTAATCAAGCATCGATACAACAAAACAACCAACGTAAACAAAGCGCATCCAAAAGACAATTCACAAAGATCAACATGTCTTTGACTCAAGCGCTGCAACACTTGTTGAAAGCAGAGTTACTTATACAGATAGCTCCTCATCCAAATCCCAACACTTCCTCCCCTCGCTATAATCCCAACGCGAGGTGTGCATATCACTCCAATAGTCCTGGACATGACACCGACAACTGCTGGACATTGAAGAATAAGATTCAAGACATGATCGATGCCGGGGAAATCAAGTTCGATCCTCCTGCAACTCCTAACGTGATCACTGCTCCCATGCCTAATCACAACAAGAGTGCTAATACTGTGGATGGCTAGAAGGATGGACTTTAAGATCATTAGTTTTACTTTCAGTTGCAATTTCTTTTTTTGTCTGTTTAAACATTCGACTTATGATAGACATTATCTGTTTTAATAATCATCATCAGTGCATTGCATATGTTTGTCTTAGGTAATTTATTTCGCTATCACTCATTTTTTTATGTCTTTACTTTGCATATTTTTTATGATACTCAATTCTTGCTAAAGCTGTAAGCCTTTTGAGGGAGGATGACGAAAACGATACCGCAACTTCATACAGTATGCTTTTGAGCGGACTATGTTGACGATGTACAGGCATTATTTCAATTCCTAAACAGTGGAGATATAAGGATGTTAATCCCTCGTCAACCCCTTTGAGCCTAAGAAGTAGAAGTTTCTTTCTCATATAAATTAAACCCTTAATCACAACCTGGGGCAGGGTAGTTACTTTGTTAACTCAATTGTGCTAGTTGTTGTTTATACAAACAATGATGGATTTCCATAATCAGTAAGTCATGCAGTCAATATCCACCAAAAAGAAAAAGCTGTTAAGTCAAAACCTATGGAGGAGACTTATCAAAAATCGAAACATCCCGCTGACTGTAACCCCAAATTAAATAGTTCAGGAAAAAGTTAGGGATAACAAAATCAATGTCAAAAAAAAGAGGTCACTACAAATCCTCGGAAAAAAAAAATTATTACAAAGAAGGATGACTGACTGTCCAAATAAACTTCTGGTGCTTCAACCTTCATCGAATATCAATGTTACAACTTCAAGCGCTGCTAGAACTTAAATGCAAAGTTAATTGAGCATAGGATCGAAGAACATCACGAAGGTTGGGGTGGGTACAATCAAATTTTGAGCCTTTATCCTTTGTTTCGTAAACCGTGAACCAAGCCACGTTACAACCCTTGAAAGTCCTAACTGAAGCATGGTTAGCTCGAAAGCATACTGTCACCAAAAGGGTATCCTGACTCCTTAAGGTTTACCCCAAATGCCGAATTGATATCACGTTTTTACAAACATCACATTGTTACAAATATCATGTTTTTACAAAATATCACGCTTTTTACATCTTCTGTTTAAACGCTTTCAAAAATCAAGACAAACGTATGCATTGCATCTCATGAATTCATTATTAAGCATATTCTGCTACATAATTTCAAATGTTAGCATCATAAAGAATTTGCACAGGGTATGACTAAATGACTCAAAGTTATCCCGACCAGCAAAGATTACGCCAGGACGCAATGTCTCCTACGTATACAAGGGGCATGGCACGTTTTCCCCGATCAATCTGGGGCAATCAAGTCAAGGTTCCGAGAATCTCTCAAGGATGCCAAAGAAATCAGAGGCATCATCCTAAGTGTATGATTACTAGGGGCATGCCGCCCATAGTGCACATCTCATAAAGTCCTCGCGAGGCGAATCTTTCCAAAATTCCTACTAACTGGGGAAAACCTACGCAAATCCAGTTTGACATCTTTATCAAATATTCAGTGGCGTGTCCTAATCAAATCCAGGAATGGTAGTTACTATAATACTGGGGGCAACTTTCACACCCCCACAGAGTAATCATCTTCAAATACTTTCGTCCCGACAAAGACATGGCTCCCCAACAGAGTTTACATCTTCAACACTACCGGTTCTCCAACACTTTGCTCTTCTCCAACATGGTTTACTAATATCTTTTCTCCCCAATTAGGGTACATCAAGTTACTGATCATCCCCAAGTAGAAATCATACATCCCTAGCTAAGCATCTCCAAGACAAGATCAAACATCAAAATCACAATGATACAGAGATTTATTTTCTCAAAACACTCCAAATAGCATCAGTCATACATCATACATTCATACATTGCATACATTTGCTCATAATAAATTCATACATAACATACAAGTTTCTCATTTATTTTGAGAGACTCGTCACATAAATACATGCATCATGGCATTGCATGCTGCTAACTTTGTCTTTCAGGTAAGTTCCCAAGCAGACGAGTATCATCAACAAATCATTCCAATCAGATATACATTCCGGAAGCTCGAACCCCAAACATTCTGAAAATTCCAATCAGATGAACATTCTGGAAGCGTGACCCCCAGACTTCTGAAACATTCCAATCAGATATACATTCCGGAAGCTTGAACCCCGGACATTCTGAAAATTCCAATCAGATGAACATTCTGGAAGCGTGACCCCCAGACTTCTGAAACATTCTTGTCAGATATACATTCCAGAAGCTCGAACCCCGGACATTCTGAAAATTCTAAAACAGATGCACATTCTGGAAGCATGATCTAAAATTCCCATCTTTTGACACTCATTCAAGACACAATTCAAAAACAATCCAAGATCTAATTCAGTTACTACGAACGGTGCTGACACGATCAATCTCCAACAAATACTTCCCAGTGGATTCAGTCTAACGTACGACTCATCCTAAGTATATTCTTCAGATACGGTCTAACTACGACGTATTCTAATTCTCAGGTCTATCAAGCCGGATGGCATCTCGAAGCCCATCTCCGACAAAAGTCCCTACTTCAGCTAGGGCAAATTTCTTGGTATTCTAGTGTTCAATCATCTTCCACCTTCAGATACTGACTGACACACAAATCACTCTACATCTTCAGGTTTAAGATAATTGAACAGGGGCAGCTGTCATACCCCAAAATTTGCCCATACTATTTCTCTTATACAAATTCAAGTCAATACACAATGCTCCTAAACATGTTCTCCTACACAAGGCTCTAAAACTAGGGTTTGGCTCATTCAAAGGCAAATCAGTGAATCAATGGCTCCAAGACACCTCATATGGCTCAATACATCTCACATTATCTCTATGACAAGTATCAAGGCTCATTCCAAAGAATTGGTCACTCAATTGTTCAGAAGGTCAACAGTCGACTAGGTTAACCAAAAAGTCAACTGTGGTCAAAGTAAAGTCAAAACTCTTGATTTTTTGTCAAGGTCCTCATATTGAAGTATCATTCACCATTTGATCAAGAATTGATCATGGTTCATCAACAGGAAAAGTTTCTAAATTAGGGTTTTGTACAGGAAAAGTCAACTGAACTTTGACCAGCCATAACTTTCACATGGAACATCAGAAATTTTCCATCCAAAGCTCATTTTGAAGGAAATTTGATTCTCTACAAATTTGTGTCTCACATGCCAAGTCTAAAAATACTTCATTTGAGAGATATGGACTAAAACATTATAGGTCATTTTTAAAAAGACACTTTTTTCAAAAGGTCATAAAATGAGAATGGAAAATTATTTTGATATGGGACCAAAGGCACTGGTTAGAGGATTCTCTAAGGTTTCTAAAAAGTCTTAGAACACCTCTATACCCCAAAAATTGAAGGAGATAGGCCTTGACAAAGTTAGGCTATTTTGGAGGGAAAAATGTGAAGAAATTCAAAATATCTTTGCAAATGGGCCCAAATTATTTTTACCCAATCTTGTTTATCAAGTATCCAAGAGGCCCACATCTGAAAGCCACGAAAATTTGACAAATCTTTGATTTTATTTGATTTTTTATTTGTAAAAATCATAATTTAAATCAAATATTTGAAGGAAATTGGAGAAGATTTAATTTTCCTTTAAACTTCAATCACAATCAATCTCCATTTAATCATATATTCACCATAATTTCGTGCAAACAAGATTGGGTTCAAAGGGATTGAAATTGGAGCAAAATTAGAAAGATTATATTCAAGAATCAATCAAGTGCCAATCTCTTTAATTCACCAATATTTGATTCAATTTCTGGACCCTAATCATTCTCATATATATACACAAACTTGACAAACCCTAGGGGACAGAATTCGCAGCCTCAAGAGAACACAACTCGAGCTCCAAAAACTCAAAAAAAATCCAATTTGATTTCTTGTTTGCAGAAGGATTCAAAGAGTTTTAAGGATCCCTACACGTTCCAGGAGCACAAGTGGACGATTCTCGATCAATTGCCAAGGCTGAAACGTTTAGAATCACGCACAATTCATCACGGTTTGCATCATTCAAAATTTACTCGATTAGCATTTTTCATGCATCATCAAAGGCTTTAATTCATATATTTGTGTTCTAAATTGTATGATGATCGTTTCTGGATAATTATGTGCGTTTTCATGCTGTTATAAGCATTATGCCATGTTAGGGTTTTTCGGCTCGATTTGGGGCTTTTATCCACAGGTGAAATTGAACTCCATTAATGCCATGACCGTGTTCGTGAGGATGAGGCGGATCCAATGGTGTAGGTGCGCCAAATTTATGTGAGCGTTTAGGTGTATTCGCTATTTGCTAATTTCGTATGCAGGTTTTTTTACAGCGCTTCAAATCAAAAGCGCTATAATAGGTATATTTGCAGCATCTTGAGGTCAGGGACGTCTGCGTGGCACGCAGCGATTGGCCCATTCAAACGGAAAAGCGCGCGCGCCCCTTTTTGAATTCCCAGGATCCAGTGCGTTAAGAAACATGAATCATCATGCACACGCGTCCCATCAGCCATCTGATTCCATCATCCACTCATCCAACGCGCTAGATCGTGCGAGACCACCATAAACCACACGCTTGAGCCACACTGGATCTGAAAGTTAAGTTTTCAAATTTTTTTATGTTTAATTATATGATCCGCTGTTTTTTATTATATATATATATATATATATATTATTGTTTCTTTTATTTTTTTCATAAAATTTATTTGTTATGTATAAAAAGCTATTTGAGAATTATATAAAAAATTTAAAAAATAGGTTTTTATATATATTTATCTATTTATCTATTAATTTAAACACTTTATTTTATATACTAATTTATTATTTTCATTATTACCTAAAGTTTATTTATTTACTTATATATTATTAAATATTCTCAAAAATCCAAAAATATATTATTCTAATTCCGAAAAAAAAAATCCAAAAAAAAATATTTTTGTACACAATTTAATTTTCTTTCCCTAATTTAATTAATTAGGTCGTTAGACCAATAATTAATTAAATCGGTTTATTATTATATTCCATTTGAATCTTAACCAGGATTGATAATACACTGAAAATATTTGTTTCTTTTCTATGCCTTTTCAGGGTTAACTTAAAGGCGCCCTAGCAACCATATCAGATCAAATCAGAGCTAAGTATCATTGCCTATATTATTGTTTTAAACTTATTTATTCTTTATTTTAGGGTTAATCTCGTTCGCCTTTGAACCAGCCATACACTCACCCTATTTTTGTTTGCTTGCATTTCCAGGGTTTGTTGATCGCCAAAGCTACGAGTTTGGTAACCCTAAACCCTAACTTTTTATTTTCCTGTTTTATTATTACTTGTGTCACACTCTGATTAAGGGATCCGCTGGTTACAATTTCCCGCCCCCCATATTTGCTATATTTGCGTGGTTAGTAATTTAGGGAGTGCAAGATTATAATTAACCTAGAATCACTAATTTACAAGATAATATATCGAATCAACCACATGATTGTTGCACACACGCACCCTTTTGGGGTAACCTCCCCGTTGCCTGTTGCCTATTGCCTTTGTGTTTTTGCAGAATAAGCCACGTCCCTCGAATATGAGGATACCTCAGCCATGCTGCCTCGATAACTAAAGGTCATGCGACCCTAAATGATGCTGCCTTCGATACACAAATATGACCTCGACCCTCGGAAGTTGCCTACGGAAAAAGGCTGAGGTATCTTCTGGCTGCCTACGAATAAGGCTTATTCTGATCCTTACCTTAGACTACCTGCCCTCCTATGGCATGGGACAGTCTTATGGCAAAGGATATTTCGATGACCCTTCTACCTCCAAACGAAAGGCTTCCTGCCCTCTTACGGCAAGGATAGACCCTTTCATTCTGAAAGGCTAAAAAGAGACCTATCATCTGAGTTTAAGGTAATTGCCCCTAATTGCCTTGCCATGCTCTATTTTCTATATTCTTTCTCAAAATTCTTCAAAAACTGGCTACGCTCATTTTACGAGCTAAAGTCCATTTTTTTTCCTCTTTCGTCTACATTTTCTGAAAACGAGCAAGCAAAGAAATTAAGAGCCCATGGAAAACCATGGATGCAAAGGGTGCCTTACACCTTCCCTTTGCATAAATTACCCCCCAAACTTAGATTTCTTTAAAAAGGTATTTTCTGTTTCTTTTTGCCTTTCCAAATTTGTTTGGATAAAATATAAGTCGGTGGCGACTCTTGCTATCCGCGACATTTCGATCGATAAAAAGTCAGTTCACCGTATTACAATAATCTTCTTCAAGACATTTCTTTTTCTAAGTTCCTTTTCAGGTAGTCTTCTTCAGGACATTTCTTTTTCTAAGAACCTTTTCAGGTAGTCTTCTTCAAGACATTTCTTTTTCTAAGTACCTCTTCAGGTAGTCTTCTTCAGGACATTCCTTTTTCTAAGTTCCTTTTGAGGTAGTCTTCTTCAAGGCATTCTTTTTCTAAGTACCTTTTCAGGTAGTCTTCTTCGAGACATTCTTGTTCTAAGTACCTTTTCAGGTAGTCTTTTTCAAACAAGTTGGCATCCTTTTCAGGAATCCCTTCAGGTAGTCTTTTTTAAGACATTCTACAAACCTTTTTAGGTAGTCCTTCTCTAAGACAATCATCGTCATTTCCAAGAACCTTTTCAGGTAGTCTTCTTCAAGACATTCCTTTTCTAAGTCCCTTTTGAGGTGGTCTTCTTCAAGACATTCTTTTTCTAAGTGCCTTTTCAGGTAATCTTCTTCGAGACATTCCTTTTTCTAAGTTCCTTTTCAGGTAGTCTTCTTTAAGACATTCTACGAACCTTTTTGGGTGGTCTTTTTAAAGACATTCCTCATTCTTTGCTAAGAACCTTTTCAGATAGTCTTCTTTAAGACAAATATTCATATCCATCTCGGAAAACCTTCTCAGGTAGTCTTATAGAAGACATTGCTTCATTCCACACATTACATCAATCAACATATGCATAAGCATAAGCATTATCCCATACATCCAAACATCCAATTCAAAACTCTGGTGCTAAGCTACATTGTCCACCTGCTTCCCAGTAACCTTACCGATGCTAGTAACCTTACTGAGATTTATTTTCCAATCACCTGATTGATGTTTTCCGGTAACCTTACCGATGCCAGTAACCTTACTGAGAATTATTTTCCAATCACCTGATTGATGTTTTCCGGTAACCTCACCGATGATAGCAACCTTGTTGTTCATTTCACGCATCAGCATACATACATACGCACTAGCATATGCATATCATCTAATGCATTCACATATCACAAAAAACCCAATTTTTATTGGCCATCCAAATCATTTTCAAAGTCAGTTCCCGTCTGACTGTTACATCAAGATCCAGTTCCTGTCTGGTAGTCAGTTCCCGTCTGACTGTTACATCAAAATCCAGTTCCTGTCTGGTAGTCAGTTCCCGTCTGACTGTTACATCAAAATCCAGTTCCTGTCTGGTAGTCAGTTCCCATCTGACTGTTACATCAAAATCCAGTTCCCGTCTGGTAGTCAGTTCCCGTCTGACTGTTACATCAAAATCCAGTTCCCGTCTGGTAGTCAGTTCCCGTCTGACTGTGACAACAGCCCAGTCTCCGACCCTCGAGTCTTGAGTCTAAAAACAGGTGAATCTCTTTCATGCAGGTACGCTTGTCAGAATCATGGCAGGCAATTCCTTTGGTGCAGGTGAGCTCATCCGATCTAGGGCAAGTGATCTAAATGGTGTAGGTGAGTTTGCGATAACCCTCGCAAATGATCCTAATGGTGCAGGTAAGTTTGCGATAACCCTCGCAAATGACCCTATTGGTGCAGGTGAGTTTGCGATAACCCTCGCAAATGATCCTAATGGTGCAGGTGAGTTTGCGATAACCCTCGCAAATGACCCTATTGGTGCAGGTGAGCTTGTTAGAATCATAACAAGTGATCCCTCTTACAAGTCCTCGCTATGTAAGACTCAGGCTTTAGCAGGACGGTTCTTTTCTCTCACACTCGAGCACAGGGTTTTTTCAAACGATACTTCAATTGGGTTTATCACGTTAGTCCCTCGGCAGTGATGTTCCCCAAAATTTCATCAACAACAAGCAAAGGTTCTATCTTTCTTTTCAAAGCTACTAACGCATCTCAACTAACAATCATGCATCATTCAACTAACATACTTCATTCATACATAATGTATCTACATACATCGCTCTCACTTAATTTGAGAAGCTGACTGCATCATACATTACATGCATCATAAACATTGCATAAAATTCAGGTTGCCTTTTCAGGCCATGCTACGATCAAAGCACCCGGACATATCATCGTCGTCGAAGAGAAATATCAAGCAATTGATCTTGAGCATGAGAACAAACGGACTCTTTGTATCACAAATGAAAGAAAGGCTCCAACTCGGATGAAAATCAACGAGTATGCCACTAGCTATCTCACGTGGAAAAGATCCCATTATATCAATCAATTTCAAAATCATGGGGTTTCGCAACTTACTACAACAATTAATCATGTCTAAACTTTGAAAAAGGGCCACAAAGGGCAAAAGGTATTTTTAAAGAAAGGTTTTAAAAGATGTTATACAAACATAAGAAGATTTTGGAAAAAGGGAGAAGATTTTGAAAATCTAAGAAGGGGAGGAGATGAAGAGGTTGTCCTAGTGCGTAAAATAAAAGTTGAGGAAAGAATGATCTAACCAAAAAGAAGCCAACACTTGACATTAAGAGTCAAGGTAGATTTCTCATATTTTGGAGTACCAACACTAAACCAACACATTACCACTTGGGGGTCCAGATGAACTTATTATCTAGCACCACTTTGCACTAAGTACATTAAAATTCTGATGAAAATCGGGCAGAGTAATGGTTGTTTTCGGGTAAAATCCTTATCACGACGCCTTGGAATTAACCATCAAAGGCTTTCGAGGAAATACATGCATACACATACAAACAACAATCCAATGCCATTCAGACAGAATAACAACAAAATAACAGGGTCCAGAGGTACTAGGTCCAACAAGTCCAAGTCTCCAAAATGCTTGGGATAGTAACAAATAATCCATAGAGAGCCTTATGTGTTTTTTATGATTTGATTTGTTTATTAGTGTTTTAGCACGAAAATAAAGTATGGTCCAATTGGACAAAGAAAATGGAGAAAACATAAACAAAGCGTCTAAATGGATAAAAAGAAAATAGCGGAATATAAAACTTCCAAATGGACAAAGAGAAAATGGCGGAAACATAAATATGATGAAAGGATAAAATAAAGCATAATAAAGAATAATGTAATAAGAGTGCGAAAATTAAAGTCAATTGTTAAATGTTAAAGATGACCATCTTGAAACTAGTCAAATATATCATCAAAGTTAGTAATGAAGATTGATGGTGAGTGAAGGATGTTCTCGGATTTAAATTTAATGGAAGTTCGTCAGAAGCTTGATAAATCATAGCGAGTACATGACAAAACTTCCATAAGTCATAAATCAACCGCATACAATTCTCTTCCATACTTGATCATTTTATTCAAGACACGAAATATTGTGATATGTTAAGCAGATCGCCAAGTGATTTATGTAGAAATCACCCTACAATGAGGACGATTAAAACTTTATGTGCCAATGCATGCGAGAGAAGTGATATATCTATCACTCTCCAAAAGCAATACCACATGAAAAGAAAAATAGGTAGCGATCTCGTCTTTATCAAGAATCCATAATAATTCTCAAGATATTAAGACTTTCATCGATCAAAAGGAAAAAAAGAGGAGAAGAAGAATAAAAAAGCATAAAGTAAAATCAACTCACACTATCATTAATATCATTCATCTAATATTATAGATTTAGTCATTTCAAACCTATCAACATCCTAGATCCAATGATATTAATAAAGTAGAGGAAGAAGGAGGGTAAAACAAGCACAAAAAAGCAAAAAAAACATTTTGCCTCACTAGAAATCGACTTCCCTCTGTGGGAAATCGATTTCCTGCTTACAATTGTCATACCCCAAAATTTACCCGATATAATTTGCATCTGTTGATTCATTAAGGGTGTTACAAATTAAGAGCCATAAGGTTTAATATATCTATTATTAAACTCGGTCTCTTATAAAATTCTCTTATAAATCGGTTAAAATAAAATGGAGGTGTGAGTAGCAAGTATTTGGGAGCCAATCTGCTTTGGGCCCATTTTGTTCTATTCATTTAATCATTTTTTATTATTAATATTAGTATCATGATTATTAATATATTATTAATCTCTTTGTTTAGTGTTCTCTTGGTGCATAAAATCTTAGCCAATCTCTAGACACTTGACACAAGAATCATATTTATTCATTATAAACAATTATGCACTAATCTCACCATAAACTAATCACCGAATGGGCTGAAACCCACCATACGATAGCTACCCCGATCCGATATGCTCATGGTATGGTCGCCGGAAGTAACTCACTTTATGGAATTGGTTTGTACTGTGTAATTTCTGTTTGCAGGGAAGAAGATCAGAATCGTAGAAAGAAGAGGCAAAGGCATCAAATCTGGAGACTGCTGCACCCGATACGTCACTGATCAACGTGCCTCCACCTAGCACCGATCGCCGCCCATGGAAACGCCTCCCAACGCCAGCGGCCCTTTCGTTCCGACGTCGGCCTTCCCGCGATGCCGCCGCACAACCTCGCCGATCCCGCCGCACAATCTCCCCGATCCCGCCTCGAGTCTTCACGCACGCATCTACCGGCGTTCCCATACGTAGCCGCGCTGCACAAGCATGTTGTTGGCTTTTGAATCGAAGAAGAAGGAGGAAATGGTTTTCGTTACCCAGTGTATATGTCGTTGATTTCATGGCTGGACTGGGTATCCTTTCGAGGATGAAGACAAAGGGCATAAATCTTGTTTTTTTATTTTTGACTTCTCTGACTTTCTGTGTTTTAAATTATGTTGATACCATAAGTGTAACAGGTTGTCATCATAGCCTGCGTGGTAAGAACTTTCGTGGGTAAACAGAAGGACCTGGGTTCGATACCCCTTGGCCACAACAATTTTTATTACATTGTCTATTTCCGAATCCAGTGTGCCCCAGTGCATGGCACACAATGCACCCTCGAAGGAAGGCCCTTGGATTCGATGCACCACCAGATCTAACGTATTAAAATTAGAGGTCCATCTTGGTGTCACAAAGGTGTACACACAGGATTAAAGCCAGGTTTCTATTTTTTATTTTATTTTTTATTGTCTATATATATATTTGTATGATTGTTTAATTATAAAATTGTTAATATGTATATAATTTAATTTATTTAGTTAGGTTAGAATATAATTAGGATTAGGGTTATATTAGGTTTTAAGAATTATATTTTCCCGATCATTTTGATTACCCGATTTTTCGAGTTAATTAACTTTAATTACTAAAAATCACAATAAACTCTATACACTATTAGGTTCGCCCAATCTCATTAGTTTTTTTAGCCAAAGAATGATAGGGTTTAATTTATTATTCGCTTCGATTAAATCAATTGATCGCGGTGGGTAATAATCAATCAATTGTTTAATTAATTAAAATAATCTTTATTTTGCTAAATGGTTTTAACCAAAGCTATTGGTTACGATGATTAGCATCTTTCTTTTATCAAAATTCGTTATTATTTTTAATCGAATCCATCGGTTATGAGGGGTAGCGATAATTAAAATACGCACATTTGCTATTCGCGATAATTGAATCTATCGATTATAGTGGTTAGCAATCCTCCCTTTAATCCGTTAGCCATGGTAATCAAACCTTTGATTATTGCGACTAACGGTAACAAATTAAAACCGGGGTTGTACGCCCAAAACCTCTAAAACACACTAAACCACGATACTACGGATTTTCATCCCTTCAAACATTGCGATGTTCACAACTTCGATAAGGTAATTCAAAACACCTTCGAGCTTCGCATTTCAAAACAATTTTAAAACAACTTCAAACCATCCCAAATCAAATTCTAATCCTAAAGGCGTACAACCCTTCCCCGAACTACGTTGACTCTGATTCTCCATAAGGAGATACGTAGGCACTTGGCAACAAGGCGAGTCCCCCTCCCTAAAATCTTAATTTTCCCCCTATTCAATTCCTTAGCTATAAACCTTTATCTTTGAAATGTTAGCCTTTAGGAAAGGGTTGAGGGTGCCTAACACCTTCCCTCGACCTGAATATAGTATCTTACCTTGATCTCTATACTGCGTAGGGTTTCCTATTTGCCCTTCATAATAGGTGGCGACTCTCTAAGTTATAAATTTTTAGGCAGGTTGCTACAACAATTTACAAATCTCGCGCAAAAAATTGAGTGGAAATCGATTTCCCCTGTAGGAAATTGATTTCCTACGCGCAGTTTAAAAAAACAGCAAATAGAAGCATGAAACCCTGTTTAAGCAAAACAACAAATACCTTATGATCTCATATATCAATGTGCATGAATTTTCCATCAAGTCTTCACGAAATGTCACCAATATAGCATCAAATATGCATCACACACAAGCACAAAAGAATCATATTGTGCAATATGGAAAAATGTATAGAAATTTACCAAATCCATAATAATATTTTCAAAAATTCCTTTTCTTGCACTATTTTGATTTTTGCCCGATCTCTTACTTGTAAAATATAAACAAAAGAAACAAAATGCATATTTTTGGATTTTGGTTAGTATAAAATAAATTAAAAGCTAAAGGTGCTTAATGGTTCCCCTAGGAGATAATCACAAAATAAAAAATAGAGCTTCAAAATGGGGCTCTTGAATGCTGATTAAGATGCAACTGATGTATGATTCTTAGGGTTAAAATTGGGGTATGACAACCGGAAACTTAGTAGATCCTTTAGTGGAACGCAAACGTTAAACTCGAGCACACCTTTTTATCCAAAGGTTAAGAACAGCTGTGGCCGAAGACTGTAACCAAACATCTCTTAAGGAATTTTCCCAACTATCTAATGAGGAGCCTATTTCTAGTATAGTAAACCCTGCTATAATAACTAATAACTTCTGACTAAAGCCCTCACTATTACAATGGGTACAACAAAACCAATTTCATGGTCTCGCTACTAAGAACCTGGATCAACACCTAAAAGTGTTTATCTAGTTAGTCGAAACCATGAAGTTAAATGGTGCTTCTCCCAAAGTAATTCTTCTAAGGGTATTCTCTTTTCCCTTAGAGGTAGGGCACATGAATTGTTATACTCTCTTCCTACCAATTTGATAACAACTTGGGAATATCTTAGGAGAGTATTCCTTGCTAGGTATTTTTCCCCAAGCAAGGTCGTTGTCCTTAGAAACATGATCACTAGGTTCACTCAAAACCAAGGTGAATCACTTTTTAAAGCCTAGGAGAGATATAAAGACCTTTTGAGAGCTTGTCCATACCACGGCCTAGATAAATGGTTGATCATAAACACCTTCTATAATGGACTCCATTATAATACTAAGATGTCCATCAACGGTTCCGCTAGTGGTGCACTAATCTGAAGCTTGTGCCGTCATTAAAGATATGGCCCAAAACCATTACTAATGGGGAGCTGAATGAGAAACAGTAGAGAAGAAGGAGACCCAAGGAGGAATACATGAGATAAGTTGCATGGATAAAATGCAAGCCAAAATGGATGCCCTAGCCTTAAAAGTCGAAAATATGCTAACCCAATGACATCAAACCTCTGATGGTAAATTACTGGATGAGCCTAGCTCAGAACAAGTTAACTACACCCAAGGAAACTCTATTTCCAATACTTACAATCCTGGATGGAGAAACCACCCAAAATTTTCATATAAAAACAACAACTCAATCCAAACTCCTGGATCTTCAAGACCGCAAGGTTTTCAAGCTCAAAGACAAAATCACCCTATGCGAGTTGTACCACCAAAAACCAGTCTTAGGGAAACCGTGGACAATTTTATTCTGGCCCAAACTCAGCAAAATAAAGAGTTCCACAACTAAAACGTTCATACCAATGAACTAATCGCCAAACTAGGAACCAAGTTGGACCAGATCATAACCCATAATAAGATGCTTGAGACTCAGATCTTGCAGGTAGCTCAAACACAAGCCGCAAAAACTACACCTAGAGGACAATTCCCTGGACAAACTCAAACTCATCCTAGAGGGCAAGCAAATGCCATTACCTTAAGAAGGGGAACAACTTATCATGGACTTGAGAACCCAACTTCAAGCGCGCCCGAAAAACCTAAAGAAAATGTCATACCCACGAATCAGGTGGAGAAACCAGAAGAACCAAAAAAGCAACCAAATCAAGGATTAGAAACGAAAGATAAAGATTATACACCACCTCCATCATATAAGCCACCAATTCCATATGCCTAGAGACTTAAACAAACCAAAATAGAAAGTCAATACCAACAATTCATCAAGGTGATAGAAAAACTCCATGTAGAGATCCCTTTTACTAAAGAAATCACCCAAATGCCATCATATGCCATGCTCTTAAAAGACATTTTGTCCAACAAACGCAGACTCGACAATCCTAAACCTTTAGAATGCAACTTCATTTTCGAAATTAAACTTGCCAAGAAAGAAAAGGACCGGGGAAGCTTTTCCATTCCTTGCATCCTAGGAAATGATATGATCGACAAAGCTTTCTTAGACCTAGGAGCAAGCATAATTATAATGGCATTGGCAATTTGCAAGATGTTAAATACCCTACGGGGATATTGGAAGACATACTTGTCAATATAGGTCAGTTGTATATCCCAAATGACTTTGTAGTAATAGATATTAAGGAAGATGAAGAAATTATGATTCTCCTAGGAAGACCATTATTATCGACTACTGGAGCCATAATAGATGTTAAGAAAGGAATATTAACTTTTGAAGTAGGAGATGAAATGAGAGAATTCATTCTTTCCAAGTTCCTAATGGCACCAGTGGTTGGAGATGCATGTTATGCAATCGATATCATTGACAAATGCATAAAGGAACTTGAGCGAGATGAATTAATACTTAAATTGCCTTCGACCCCTATTTTGTAGGATGACATATTTAAGAGAATGGAACCCTACATTGATGACAACCTCTATGATGTTTATCCCTTACCCCCGATCCTATGTCGTGTCCTAGAAAGCCATCTTTAGAACTAAAAGAACTACCCAAGAATCTAAGATATGAGTTTTTGGATGAAGATATGAATCACCCTGTTATAGTTAATTCTACCCAAAACCAAAGTGAAACAAATCAACTCTTAGATGTCTTACGAAAATATCCCTCAGCCTTAGGGTACCAAATCTCTGATTTAAAAGGAATAAGGCCATCCATATGCATGTGTCAGATTATGCTAGAAGTAGATTCAAAACCCTCAAGAGAACACCAAAGATGGATAAACCTTATAATGAGTGATGTAGTCAAGAAAGAAGTTCTTAAGTTACTATAAGTTGGTATTATATATCAGGTCTCGGATAGTGAGTGGGTAAGCCCTATACATGTCATACCTAAAAAAGGAGGCATAACGGTTGTTGAAAATGAGAAGGGTGAACAAGTATCCAAACTGACAGAATGAGGATGGCGTATGTGAATAGATTACAAAATGTGGAATAAGGCGACTAGTAGAGATCCTTTCCCTCTTCCATTTATAGATCATATGCTCGAACGCCTAGGTAGACATTTGTACTTCTGTTATCTAGATGGATTTTGAAGATATTTCCAAATCCCTATTCACCCAGAAGACCAAGAGAAGACAACTTTTACCTATCCTTACCGAACATTTGCTTATAGGAGAATGCCCTTTAGACTCTGTAATGCTCCTGCCACCTTTCAACGTCGTATGATGTCATATTCACAAATTATCTCGACGAAATCATGGAAGTATTCATGGACGATTTCTCAGTATGCAGACTCGATTTCAAAAGTTGTCTCTTAAACCTTGAGAAAATCTTAGAAAGATGTGTGGAAGTGAACCTTGTGTTGAACTAGGAAAAATGTCATTTTAGGGTTAAAGAAGGAATAGCTCTAGAGCACATTGTATCCGAAATAGGCATAGAGAACCTTAACTCACCTAAAACCATCAGGGAAGTGCGAAGTTTTCTGGGACATGTTGGCTTCTACCGACGCTTCATTAAGGACTTCTCCAAGATGACAAAACCCCTAACTAACCTTCTAATGAAAGATGTTGAGTTTGACTATAACGAAAAATGCACTGAAGCCTTTAACGTCTTAAAACAAGCAATGATTTCAGCTCCTATCATATAACCCCATGATTGGACGCCTTTCGAAATCATATGTGATTCTAGTGATTACACTGCTGGAGCTGTTCTAGGACAAAAAAAGATAAAAGTTTACATGTTATTTACTATGCAAGCAGAACCCTAGATGCCGCCCAAATTAATTACACAACCATATAAAAGGAATTTCTAGCTATGGTGTTTGCAATTGATAATTTTCGATCCTATTTGGTGGGAGCTAAGATTGTAGTATACACATATCACGGAGCAATTTGATACTTGTTAAACAAAAAGGATGTTAAGCCCAGGTTACTCATATGGGTTCTTTTGCTCTAAGAGTTTGACTTATATATGAAAGATAAAAAGAGAACTGAGAATTCAATTGCTAACCATCTCTCCAGACTAGAACACCTGAAACCTGACTTAATACCTATAGACGATTACTTCACCTATGATAGACTTATAGCTAAGATAGACACAATGGGAGAGTATGACTTTGAAACAAATATAGAAGGAGACCCTGAAGAAGTCTCAATGATGAGAAGCATGCCTTGGTACACCTTTACTCTGAATTATCTAGCAGTAGATATTATACCCCCCGATTTAAGTTACCAACAAAAAAATAAATTCTTCAATGATGTTAAACATTTTTATTAGGACGAAGCATTCCTTTTAAAGAGAGGTTTAGACAATATCTTTAGACGTTGTATTCTTGAAGAAGACGTGTTGAACATCATCAAACATTGTCATACGACACCATACGGAGGACATGCTAGCACGTCTGATGCAAGTGCCAAAATATTTCAATATGGTATTTCCTGGACTAGTATATTGTGTGATGTCCATGCTTACATTGTCAAATGTGACCGATGTTAACACACTAGGAATATTTCAAGACATGACGATATTCCTTTAATTAATATTCAAGAAGTAGAACTTTTAGACGTATGGGATATAGATTTCATGGGACTTTTTCCATGCTCAATGGGAAATAAGTACATACTAGTTGTTGTTGACTACATGTCTAAATGGATTGAAGTTATCACATCACCCACGAGCAAAACTAGAGTAGTGATCAAGAACATTATTTGCAAGAACATTATCTTCCCTAGGTTTGGAACACCCCGTCTTGCCATAAGTGATGGAGGATCGCACTTCATATCTAGAATATATAACAAGCTTTTAAGTTAGTACGGAGTAAAACAAAGAGTAGCAACACCTAATAACGCACAAACTAGTGGTCAAGTGGAAGTATCTGTTGTACCCCAGATTTGTACCACTAAGATCCCACCATATTTCCAAATATTAGTATCATCATTATCATCATTCATATCATTTTCTAACCAGAACACAAAAAAAAATGTTGGTCAATAGGAGATAGGAAAAATTAGGGTTTGAGGCCCACAAGGAATTTCAAAATACTTCTAGGTTTCAAAGGGTTCTCCCATTAATATCCAAGTCCAAATATGTCCTAATTCAAGATCAATCACTTTCAAGATCACCTGAGGCCCCAAATTAGGGTTTTGACCTAATTGCACTAAACAATTGACTTTTAATCAGGACATAGCTCCAAGACTTAAACCATGATTCAAAGGAATCCTAATCAAAATTATAATATATTTACCTCATTCATTTTAAGTGGAGACCTTGATTCATGTGGAATCCCCAAAACTATAGTTCATTTGGAAAACTTAATTGTGTGGGTCAACCTTTGACTTTTTAGAAAAATAATCAACCATGAACTTTTAGGGATTTAAGTTATCATCATATGACTATTGAAGACATTTGACCAAGATAAATCAAGAAATTATTCAAGAATAAAAAAGTCAACAAAAGTCAAAATTAGGGTTTTTAAGTGATTTTGACCTCATCTTGGGAACTTCAAATTTCACCTACACACTCAAAAATCTCCCAACATTAAAGTTGTAGATCTTAATCAAATAAAAAACTTCGTTTCTACTCATGGTTTCATTAAAAATGATTATTTTGAGAGATATGAAATTATGAAGATTATGTTCGAAAAACTTATAAATTTCTAAGTCTTTTCAATTGATTTTTTCCTAACTTTGTGGCAATTTTTCTCCATGATCCCAACAGAGTTTGAGGAAACTTTTAACAAGGGAATTGAAGTATGTAGAAAGGGATTTACAAAGAGACCAATAGCATGAAATTCCATGGCTTGAGCTAGGAGATATGATTTTGTGAAGAAGGCTACATAAGACTTGAAAAACTCCATGAACATGAAGAAGTTATGAAGCAAAACTACTTCAAATGCAAAGATTCCTTTCTTGTAGCCCCTCTAACTTGTTTAAGGCACCAAAATCATAAGATTACACTTTCTGTTGATTCTCTGTTCTGTATTATTATCTGATGTTTGGCTAAAATATATAATAGCAGCAAAAAGTTTGATTGTGAATCTTGCAAATATAAAAAAAAAAAAACAGGTACAAGCAAGATGTTAGATGGAATGTCATGACATCAACTCATGATATCGCGCCTGCAGAACTGGAAGGAAGATTCAGTTGGTACTCAACTGATACAGGATATTCGTAGAATATTTTGTAATCCTATGTGGCGCAAATTTAAAGGTCAAAAGAATATTTGAAGAATCAGATCAGAAGATTGAAGATTCAGGAAGAATCAGATCTGAAGATTGAAGATTCAACAGTTTCTAATTTAGGAGATAAATTAGGAAACTTATGATTAAAAGACTTTATTTGTAGCAGAAGATTTGTGCAGATTTGTAACAGCAAGGAGTACTGCGATTTTGTAAGCCCATGTCCAATTGAGGAATAGGTTATAAATAGGAATCTTTGTAACCTAGTTTTATATAGAAACCCTTGTTTAAAGACGATGTAGTCATTAGGGTTTTCTATAGGTAGAGCACCCAGGTTGTGGGATGGCTGCCATGTCCTTCTCGAAACCTGTAGGTAAGAGAAGTGATTGTCCTCACTCAAAACCTGTAGGTAAGAGTTGAGTATTGTATTCTTGATCGAAGCTGTGAAGCAACATCAAGTTATTGTTCATTGTTAATTGTGTAAATAGTTATTGTAGTGTTGTAACAGCTAGGTATCACTAGGGAGTGAGTAGAGGTTCTCTTGTCTTGGATGGAGGTCGGAGATAAAGGTTGCATTGGGTAGTGACTAGGTAAACCATAGGTTGTTTATCTATAAACCAGAGGTTGTTTACATTAAATATTACTACTGATAGTGAAATCTTCTTCCTAGCTTGGTAGCCCCCAGAGTAGGTAGTTAGACCGAACTAGGTTAATAATTAACTATGTTATTTATCTTTTGCATTGTTTGTTCAGTTATGGATGTTATGACATCGTTTATAACATCATGTTCAAAAGTGTTAGCTTTTCTTATACAGATCCATATAAACTTTACAATTTGGTTATGTTGACTAAACATTTGTGATCCTAGGTCTCATTGACTCCTGTTTAGGAGGAATTAATAAATGAGGGATCTCTCTATTATGCCTCTACTGCATTAATAACATATCAGATGTCTTGAAATCGGAAATGACATCCGATTCTGTCATAACAAAATTTCAATTGGTATCAGAGCAAGCATTCTGTCTGTTTCTGGATGAGATCCATAAGGGAAAATTTTTGTTGAGGTAAAGGTAGATGATTGTTTGAACAAGGAATGTTCATATTGTATGGTCCCTTGAAGTGGAGAATGGACCTATGTGTTTAGGATTAGACCAACCTGACCCAAGAGCTGTGATGTTGGAACAAGGAGTGATATATCCAAAGACTTTATGCGGGAGGGAAGAATTTTAATTTCAAAAATAATTTGATCAGTATCTATGTAAAGACAAGAATTGCATCAAAACCTTCATGCGGGAGTAAAGATATTGATAAGGTAACCTCTGTATTTATGAGAGTTTATAAGGTCAGTATTTTGGTTATGTGTAGTATGTTGCTTGGTGCAGAAGTAAGCATTGTGCAAGGTTGATCATCAATCAATCTATAATTGTCATGCTTACAACTAAAACTTGAAGTAAGGATTGTGTGAATTATGTTGAGGTATGACTATTTTCCGCTGCATAGTCTCTGTGAAACCTTAGGGTTATTAATAGTCAACAGAATGTATGGCAGATATTGATAGCTATAATTAAAGGGTCAAAGAAACATGAGTAATCTCTCAAGTCCACTCATAATGACATGGTTTATTAGAGATAATGAATGTCAGCTGATCAATGATATTCATAATTATCTGCAAGTGTGTACCTTGAAAATTTTAAGGCTGAAGTGTTCCTAAAAGGAGGAACAAATATCCTACTAGATGTTAGGACGTTAAGAACTAGTATGCAGCTACCAGCTGAAGAAAAGATGTTTTGGTGCTAAAATAATGTAGTGTAAGAACATTTGTTTGGAACCTACTCCTGGTATGGAATAGGAGACATCTGGCTACGTTAATCAAGACACAATTAACCTTTGCTCAGTGCAACTAGAAAACTCATGAAATTATTCCTTTTTGATCCTTTCTGTTGTACTTAAGAAGAGCCTGTATCTAGGAGTTTCCTTTGATCAATGAAACCAGATATGTATTCATAACCATAGAGCAGTTGTTGGAGCTGAATATTGTGTCTCAACCACAGTGAAATATGGTGAAGAATGTGTATTGCCCTAGTTGTTATCCAGAAAGGGTAGAGTTGTTTGGAATCAAGGAAGCCAGATGAATCTGACTAAATTAGTGTCATGCTATAACTAAGTATGTTCCAGAAACCTAACTGAGATAATCTCCTCTTTAGGTACCGACTATGGCATCCATCATATCAAAATCAGAATGAAAGTCTAAAGAAAAGCTTATTGAGATGCTGGCTACTATATCCCTTGATATGTCTGGATATTGCTGATAATTGGATTATTCTATTATTACCCCGAGTGTTGTCAATTTGACATTAAAGATGTTAACCAAGAACCATGAAGGATGATGTCATATCTAATGTCACAACATCATCTCAAGATCTTCAGTTTTTTTGTTTATTTTCCAAGAAAAGAAAGTATAAATGTGAAGAGGTAATCATCCAGAATGACCTAGTGTGAGTAGCAAACTCTAACTGAAAATATAGTAAGTACTTTGACGGGAGACTTAGTACTTATTAGGTTTAGAACCTGGAGGCTGGACTGAGAAGAAGTTCTTCTAACCATGAGTTCTCAATTATCTTCACACATGAAAGAAGAAGGCAAGAGTCTCTGGTGTAGTATACTGATTTTGTTAAATATCTTGATGGGAGCTGGATATTTACAAATTCTGTATAAAACAACTCAGACATGTATATTGGAGATCAATTTATGGTTATACAATCATAGTTTCTTCTAATCCAAGTTGCAGACAGTGGCAATCTGAATCTTGTGTAGAAAGAACACCGAGGTTTCTAATTGGAAACTGTTGCAAATTCCAAATGAAGGGAACTTCAAGGAAGAACATCAAAGATGTCCTAAAGTTGTATATCTCGGGGGGAGTAAAAGAGTATGAAGATCAGTAAAGACAATGTTATTCTGCATCTATCCATTTGCAAAGTCTTTCAAAGACTAAATCTTGAAGCAAGAAGAGCAAAGTCACACAAAAAGATCAGAACATAACTCAAATCATGTTTATTCTCAAAGACAAGCAAAGAATATTCTTTGCATTATCATCTGACGACATGGATTAATGGTGTGTATTATTTGTGCTAATCTAGTGCATGATCTAACATATGCACAAGTCCACCTAGTGCGGTTCGTCTTCAAATAACCTCTATTGATTGAGACTTTAGTTAAAATCCAGGTATGTTGTTTAAAATTGCTCAGGGTTATAGAGACTTTTCGTTTTGTTTGAGTCTTATTTGAATCCCTCATGTTCTTCTTTCGGATATGAGAAATGTCTAGAGTCTAGGTTATGGTTGTCTAATTGAGACAATCATAGGGTTTAAGGGTAGTGTTCAAATGTTGTTAGGTCTGAGTTCATTCTTTACAATTTTTTGGTAAAGAATAAGAGTCTTGTTTCGTGTCGTGAACAGAAATTGTTTCTTGTGTTCCAAGTCCTCTATAGAGAAGTGTTATCTCTATAGATAGTCAGAGTTTGTTTGAGTTCAGATTAACTTATGTCTTGAGTGATGTCAACATCACAAGGTACATATTTCCTGGAAGAAGGACTGGGAATATACATTAGAAGTTTGAAAAAGCGACATTATTGTCTAAAGTGGCAATTCAGGCATAATGTTGATTAGAATGTGCAGGTTCTGATCTGGATGTAAGTAATGTGTTCTGGAAATACATAATTATTTTCATGATGAAGACTTCACTTAGTGAATATAACTATGAATACAAGACTTCTATGATCTGATCAACACAACTAAGGATAAAGGATAATCCTTTCTGTTCAAGGAACATGTTAATCAATGTGTGAGATTGAAAAACATCATATCAAGAAGGATTTCTAATTTTCTTATGCAGACCATGATCTGATTCAAACATGGCAAGGCTATGCTCAACAACGTTCAAGGAGTGGCAGTTCTATATGTTGAGATTGTGGCAACCTCTCTATGTGTGCTTCTAGTATCAAGAGGTCATCAGTTGATCGTTTCTAGGGGAGATAAGTTGTTAGGCAAGGGTCTGTTGAAGAAAGAGATGAAAGTTGTGGAGAATACTGGTAGTACAAATGTCAGACACAATGTTATGACATTTTACTTCTTGTGTAAGTATTTAATGTAAGGAACAAATTTGCTATAGTGAGTGTGTTCAGCAGAATAGTTGAATAGAGGGTGCGGCTCTTTAAGATATGAAGATGAGTCTTATATTTTTCATTCATCATTTCAAGCTTATTCCTTGAAGAAGCTCATACTATCTCAGATAGGTGGAGTAACTTCTTTTGTCAAGAAAAGTTTCTTGGTTAAAAATACTTTAACATCATGGAGAAAATGTTTACTCTTTGTCAGTTATTTGTCAATGGTTAAATCTAACCATGTGTAACTGGTAACCACGATTCATTCTCTACAATAATAAGGTAGATGTATGTCTAAGAGTCTCAAGGTGTTCAGAACAACAGAAGTCTATGTCTATGACTAATGAGTAAGTAGGGAGTCTGTTACTTGGTCCAAAAGATGCTTTGTCTTAATCATTTGTAGAATCTTGAGCTATGTGCTTAAAGGGAAGAAAAGTGACAATGTCTAACAGGATGTCAAGACATGTTTAAAGACATTGACACTTCTAAGTCAAACAAGGAAATCCGACTTTAAGTTTATCTACACATCAGTGGTCGGTGAAAAGTACAATCAATGACTATGCATGCACTGGTATTTCAAGATAAATCCTATTAGAAAAACAGACAAAAATTGCTCTGGAGAGAGTAATTGCTTTTGGAACTGTTTCCTAATTAACCGTTTGACCGATGAAAAAGACCAAAGACCATCGTTATTTCCTATAATCTCTAATGGCTATATAATAGCTTATCCATGAATTGCAGAAATCCAACTCTCTCAAAATGTCGTTTGTGTGTGTTCTTATGAGTCGTGTCTGGGTTTGGTATTGTGATGGGTTGTTGTACCAAAACATCTTCAGAAAAAGAAAAACATAGGCTGGGGATGTTGATGGTCTCTACCATGGGATTTTCTGCAATAACAACAAAAATGTTCCTTCATATATAACCTCGAGTATAGGAATCATTTTCGTTGTGATTTGTGATCTGAGTTATGAACACAATTGTGATTTGTGTTCTAAGTTATAAGGAATAATGACAAGAATCCATTCTTAGTCTCTATTACAACTAGAGCTAGGAGTGGATTTCTAATACTAGACAACGATTGTCTCCCAGGTTTGAATGTTAAAACTCCATTACAGATTATGACATGAGTTTGATCTTTGTCGTATTATGGCTAAAAAGGGCGAGAGATACTGATGTTGATTTTGCTAATGTCAAAAGAAGCAAACGTGGCATTATTGTCTAGAAAGTTAAAGTTGCTAATGTTTGATAAATGCATAGTTTTAGCCAAAATAAGCCAAAGGGAGAGAATGTTGATGCTCTGTTCTGTATTACTGTCTGATGTTTGGCTTAAACATATAATAGAAGCAAAGTGTTTGATTGCGAATCTTGCAAATATGAAAAGAATAATACAGGTACAAGCAAGATGTTAGATGGAATGTCATGACATCAACTCATGACATCTCGCATGCAGAACTGGAAAGAAGATTCAGTTTGTACTCAACATATACAAGATATTCGTAGAATATTTTGTAATCCAATATGGTGAAAACTTAAAGGTCAAAAGAATATTTGAAGAATTAGATCAGAAGATTGAAGATTCTGGAAGAATCAGATCAGAAGATTGAAGATTTAACAGTTTATAATTTAGGAGATTAATTAGGAAAATTATGATTAAAAGACCTTATTAGTAGCAGAAGATTTCTGCAGATTTGTATCAGTAAGGAGTGATGCGATCTGTAAGACCAAGTCCAATTGGGAATAGGTTATAAATAGGAACCTTTGTAAACTAGTTTTATAAAGAAAACCTTGTTTAGACCACCCAGGTTGTGGGATGGCTTCCATGTCCTTCTCAAAACCTGTAGGTAAGAGAAGTGATTGTCCTCCCTCGAAACCTGTAGGTAAGAGTTGAGTATTGTATTCTTGATCGAAGTTGTGAAGCAAGATCAAGTTATTGTCCGTTGTTAATTGTGTAAATAGATGTTGCAGGGTTGTAAGAGTTAGGTATCGTTAGGGAGTGAGCATATGTTCTCTTGTTTTGGATGGAGGTATGATATAAAGGTTGCATTGGGTAGTGACTAGGTAAATAAGAGGTTTCTTATTTGTAAACCAGAGGTTGTTTATATAAAATAGTACTACTGGTAGTGAAATCTTCTTCCTGGCTTGGTAACCCCTAGAGTAGGTAGTTAGACCAAACTGGGTTAACAATTAACTGTGTTATTTATCTTCTGCATTGGTTGTTCAGTTATGGATGTTATGACATCGTTTATGACATCAGGTTCAGAAGTGTTACATGTTCCTGTACATAACCATATAAACTTTACAATCTGGTTATGTTGACTAAACATTTGTGATCCAAGGTCTCATTGACTCCTGTTCAGGAGGAATTTATAAATGAGGGATCTCTCTATTCTTCCTCTACTACATTAATAACAGATCAGATGTCTTAACATCGGGAATGACATCCAAGTCTTTCATACCAGAATTTGACTTTCTTTTGAGCTAGAATCCAAGTTCTTAAACCATTATCCATTGAATCATTCCATTAATGCCATAAATATCACACTTCCATTCCAGTAAAGTGGCTTTAATCACCAACAACTCTTCTCTTGAGCCACTACAATGTTTCTTCTATAGGAAAAGCATTTCAATCACCACAAGCAAGTTGCTAATGTTCAGAATAAAGTCACACAAGTATGGTTTAGCCTTGTACTTCATCATTGAAACCATAACTTTCTCATATCTTCACAAACAAGCAAAAGAGTACAACTATATCTACTTTTGAGATTCCTTCACCTACAAACCCTAATTTATGCCTATAAATAGAGGGCATTGCTTGTTGTATCAAACAAACAACACTCCTCAATCTCACGCTCCCACTTGAAATTCCAAAATTGTGTCATTTTCATTTCACTAGTAATTTTTAGTTAGGAAAGTTCTGGGTGAAAACCCACCTTTCTAATATCTTCAATACATCATTTGGAAGTTGTCGATCACTTACACAACCTCTCAAAAATCACCATTTTCACTTCCATTTACATGTCATAAAGACTTTAACATTCCAAAATACAAACCAAATACAAACCTACCAAACTATCACTTTGGATACCTTCTATATACCTTATAGAAGCTATCTGAACCATTGATTTGTGATCGTAACACTTGTAACCTTAAGTTCCATTTTTTTTTGCTTTGTAGGTAACTTCGAGTAGAAGATTTCAAAAGGTTTCAAGTCTAAGTAAGCACCCAGATAGCATCCTTGAAGTCCATATAAGTTATCCAAAACATTGCAGCCACTCTATAACACCTCCAAGCACGAGTTTGATCTCCATTTTAAGAGGTAAGGAACTTGAACTTGAGCTCTATCATTTAAGCATCATTCTTTGCAGGTCTTGATACTATTCCATTCATAAAAATGTAGGGAGTAATAACCCTAAGCATTTGGGAATTAATTGTTAACATCCATCATTTAATTTCATTTTGAAAAATTAGGGTTCTTGAGATATTTCAGAAATTCATGTGATTGAGGATGAATAAATGTTTGTTAAATACATGTTTGAATTCATGATTAAATGTTGAGCATATTGATGTTTTGTTTTGTGAAAATTAATTAAAAAAATTGAGAATGTTTGAATTTGTGCCGTGGCCTTTGTTATTCTTGCTTCACAAAGAAGATGAAGATGCTGAGTGTATTTGAATTTGAATTCTGACGTGAGTTTTATAAAATATTGGTTGGATTGCGTTTCCTAAACGAATTCGTCATTTAGTTCAGTTGGCAAGCGTATGTGTACAAAGCGTGTCCCAAAGGTCTGAGGTTCGAATCCCCCGCGCCCAGACCTTTTGATCCTTTTTTACTTTTAGCATTTTTAAATTGTTTTGATATTTTATCAACTTCATGGGCCTCATGATCAACACATGGCACCTGACCCAGTGGCTTAGGTTTCAAGCTGTGAATGTGAGGGTGTGGGTTCAAACCTCACCAAGGGTAAAAAAATTATTTTTTAACACATGTTTATTTCAATTTTAACCAAACTTTGAAAAATCATTAAAAAATAGAAAAATTTAACTTTTTAACTTATTCTTTTTTGTGTGATTTATATATATTTCATATTTTCATATCATGTTTAAAAAATTGAAAAATATTTATTATTTCATTATCTAAAAAATTGATCAAAAACATGTCTTTTATATATTAAAAAAATCAGCAAAAATCATTTTCTTTTGATTATCTTCTTCAAATTAACTTTGTATCTTTTTGTGAATATTTGTTAGGGTTAGGATATTATGTACCCTTACACCAATTCTCTTTTAGAATTTGGTCTTTAACCATAAAAAATTAATTAGGTTTAGGTGTGATTTCAAAACCCTAATTCAAAATATATGTTGATCTTTGTTTATCCATATTAAATAGACGTGTTCACCTTGATCATTATCTTGTACACATGCTTGTTGATATTATCCTTGCCTTTTTGTACTTGTTGTCGCACGCTCGCGAAAAAAGGAACAGATTCGCCACCAATATATTTATCCCATAAGGGAAAGGAATACCAGGAAACCTAACAAAGGAAGGAACAGGGTCTTGCGACCAGAGAATCAAGGTACGGGAGTCAGTTACGCAAGGGGAAGGTGCTAGCACCCCTCACGCCCATCGTACTCGATGGTATCCACCTATGTTTGTTTCTATCTAAAGGGTGTATCTATGTCTATGTCTACATGCGAAATGAATGCAGAATGTAGGGAAAATAAAGAATTGTACTCGCACGGGCCCTACCCCGCTGCCTACGTATCCTTTTCAGGAATCCGAGTTACCGTAGCTCGGCTCATGATTTTCTGTTTGTTTTGTGTTTTTTAGTTGGGCGGAGTTAACGTTCGCGCTCTTGCATAAGGGATCGCCTACGATGCGTTCGAGCGGAAATAACATTGCCCTTAGGTGCCAACGAGGCAAAATAAAAAGAAATGTTTGGTTTGTGTCTTTTAGGATAGATGAGTGATGAACAGTTCCCAATACCAGGCCACTCACCACTTTCTCTAGTTTGCTTTAGTATGAACCATTGTTAGATGTTTTAAAGGGTTTTTGGTTGTGTATTTTTTAAGGGAAATTACTTCACGATTCGAATCACATAAAATGTATAATGATCGAGAAGCAGATTAGGGAATGAATCCCACTCACTTCCATCCCATTATGTAATGTTTGAGAAACAGATTAGAGAATGAATCTCACTCATTTCTCTCCCATTAATTAATGTTTGAGAAACAGATTAGGGAATGAATCCCACTCGTTTCTCTCCCATTAAGTAGTGACTGAGAAACAGATTAGGGAATGAATCCCACTCGTTTCTATGCCACTAAGTGATTGAGAAACAGATTAGGGAATGAATCCCATTCATTTCTCTATCACTTTCTTAATGTGATTCGCATCTTCCTTTTATTAAGCATTTTAAAAGAGTTGAAAAGAAAAAGAATGCAATGGGGGACTAACCTATTCCCTAATCTAAGTTATTATAATCTATAATTGGCCCTAAGGTTGAGGATAACTATCCTATCTCAATTCCTCTTAACAAAGAAGGAAGAGTCTAAGGGAACATGGCAAGCAATAGTAAGAGATAAGCAACACCAAAGCAATAAATAAGAGGCTAAGCATGAAAATGGGCGATGAAAGATCTAGGTCAGTAGCAAATCAAGGGATTGAGTGTCTCAAGTCAAACATAAAAGCATCATGGCGTCACACAAAAGTATTCACAAAAAGTTACCAAAGTATCGCATGAATCGTTACTTATCAATTAGCGAACAAACATCATTTAATCAAAGCAAAATCAAGTGAACACATGGTCTAAGCTTGAAGTCAGTAGCAAACTCATTCATTTAGTTCCAGTACCCTATGTTAATCTATATTAGTCAATTAGCATGAAACAATACAAAATCTAACCAAGACTAGACAACACTAGGTTAATACTAGCTAAACGGTTTCGAATTGTGAATGAAGTTAGAAACATGCAATCAAATGGTACAAGTCAGTAGCAAATAGCCTATACTAGATGCCTAAACAACCACAAAGTCATGCCAAGAAGTTTCACACAAAATTACGGGTCATTTGTACAAGTTACGGTGCAATCGTTAACCAAAAACAAGTTATTTACACGTGATAAAGAAAAATCAAGTAAAATAGGAAAACATGATCTAAAATTTTCAATTCCAGGTTTTAGGACCTCTAGACATCCCTAATTACATGTACAAAAAGGAACCAACGTTGTTTCATGAATGCATTTCAATTTGATAGCACAAACGTTACAATTGTCTAATGGAAACGCATGTTAATCAGGTTAAACAAATCTAACCAAATACCAATCAAAACAAATAATTAGAAGTTCATTTTTCATACACACCATCATGGGTTAGTCTACAGAAATCATACAAAAATTGGTGGTTAAATTCTGTTCCTAAAGTGTTAAACGAAATTAATTTGCAAAGTCTATCAAAACCAAAAGAAACATGAACATACCAACGTAAATGATTTATTGAAGATGGCAAAACAATTTCTAAAAATATAAAAAAAAAAAAAAATGAAAATTATGTACACATATAAAACTATCTAAAACATATTTTTATTGGTTTTTTATTTCATGGAAAAATGATTTGTGGAACAAAAGTTATGAGAAAAACAATTGAAAACAAAATTAAAATCTGTCAGCCATGGGTGTATTAGCAAAAAGGATTTGAACTAAAAACCAGTTATAAGCAGGAGTTGGGCCTGTTCAGGGGGTGGGGATAGCATGGACGCCAGGCCCAGACTCATTGTGTCACATGTATGTTAGTAATTAGGAGGTGTGGTTCAGAAGGAAAAGGAAAGCCCAAGCTCGTGGCCCAGCAACCAAACAAACCAATTTATTCCATTTTTGCTTCTATTTCTACCAACATGTGATTTATTTAGCAAAGCATTTATTTCATGTAACACCAAAGTTTCTTTAACATGATATCAATTGGTCAAAGCAAATTAAATTGAATAAGACAAAAACACATTATCTCCAATCATAAACAAGCAGTCCACCAAGTAATCATGTGGATAGAGCCAAAACGCAACAGATTGGGAACAAGAGCCAATTACACGCTGCCACGCATGCGTCCTGAAGAAAAACTGTGTGGCTCAGACGCCGGAGCGCCGCTCCGGTCGTCTTCTCCGATGAGATGCACGGCGGAGACACAAGCTTATCCACAGAAAAACGAAACTACACAAGAAAACCCTAGAATGTTGAAACTCCATTAAAACACACGCTAATCATATCAACGGACTCACATTCATTCACGGCATTCGAATACGCAGAGTATACAGACAAACGCGAGCCAGAGCTTCATGTTAAAGGTTGCAAAGCATAGACATAACGTAACCACTTAAGAATGAAATGCGACGACCATAGATGGATCTGTTACGATGCTGAGTGGTTCTGATGAGTTACCTGAGTGTGATTTGAATGAAGAAGGCTGAAGAAACCTCACGAACTTTGGAAGCTTCTTGAAGATGATGATGATGTTGTGCGAGCTTCTTCCTAACCGCTGAAGCGAGATCCCAGCCTTGCCTTATGCGAATGTGAAGATGAGGCTATGAGGAGGATGAATGCTACGTTGCAGCTGCTGCAGTTCTGTGATGGTGATGATGAAGGTCAATCTTGCTTTGGCTATGGAGGTTGGAGATGGTGATTGAAGGTGAAGAACAATGGAGGTTGATGGTTGAGTTTGTTAGAGTTTGTTACAGGATGTAACAAACTTTTTGGATGTGAGTGATGGAAGAGAGAAAGAAATCCGAGAGAGAAGAGAGTGAGTTTGAAAAATGAGAAAGAGTGTAAGTGTGTGTGGAATTTTGTGAAGGGTTTTGTTATTTATAAGGTGGTGTAAGATTGGTTATGGTGGAGTGGCATGTAGCATAGCTTCTCCCTCTTCTACTTAGTGAACAAGCATAGCCTTTGTAGTAGCTCCTTCAGTTGCTTTTATATGAGCATGAATTGCATGGTTATTTATGGAAAATAGTGAACTGGTGCATGCTGCAAGTATGTGGCATAAATCTCGAGCCAATATTCTTTCCAAGACACCATTTTTGCTTGTGTATATCTCTCACCATGGTTCACCAACTGATTCGCTCTCGGGGTCATTGTTAAGAGGACATGTAATGGTGTAGTAATGGTGTTGGAAGTGTCTTGAGATGATGCATGGAGTTCTCACAAACTGACTTGGAACATGGTGGAATAACACTGCATGGTATGGTGCGTGCCTGGCCTGACCTGGCTATAAATTCGTGGCAAAGGTGTGGTATGGTCAGGGAGCGACTTTGAGTGTCTCTATCTTGTTCCACGCTCGTCCAAAATTAATGATCCTGATGTCATTGGATAGAGGGCATGGCATAGAATTGCTAGAGACCAAGCTTGCTCAGAATGGAGATTTGTGGAGGATGAAAACTGGACTTGAAAGTAACCCACCATGTGTTTGTGAAAATGACATAAGTGACCAGCATTCATGCCCAGTCAGATGCATAACTTGGACCAGTATGAAGATGTGACTTTGGAGCCTTGTAAATGATTCATTCTTTGTCCAAATGGCCTGATTCTTATTCCATAGTGTAGAGGACATGGCAAAGAATGGGAGCATACCAAGTTTACTTCCATGGAATTTTTGTAGAGCTCTAAAATTGGCTTGACATTTGGCATACCGATTGTTTGGTAAAATGCTAGGGCATGACTTGGCTCGTGACTTGAATTGTGACTTGGCTCAAATGACTTTTCAGCAACTTCAAACCTCAATATCTCTTGATCCATGCTTCAAATGAAAAAGTGTCCAACTATGAAGTTGTTCTCCTCCATGAGAGGAACAACTTTGTTGTTGGGAATTTCTCCAAAAAATGTCATTTTCCAAGTGTAAACTGATGATGAAGTGGACTGCTTATCAAGCTTTAAAGAGTCAAAAGATTTCTAAGTATGCAAACTTTCCATTTTTGTCATTTTCTATTTTTGGCAACTTTTTGTCAAACTCCCGATTTTATCCGTTCTTTGACTTTTCTTGACTGATTTTCCACCAAGGGTCAATATTTGAATCTTCTGGTTTTGACCCGAATGTCAACTGTACTGCTTTTTTCTGATTATTGATGAAACTCTTGATTAAATCATCTCCAGTCAAATCTAGTCAAATAATCACATCCACATAGTCAGAGTCCATTTCTGATTAAATGTTGACCAGGAAGTCAACTGGTTGACTTTGGTCAAAGAAACCCTGATTTGGGAGACCAGATGATTTGCAAGCCAATATCCTCCAACCAATGCCTTGAATTGAGATTGGTAAAACCCATAAGAGCTCTTTCTTGCCAGTCTTTTATTGGTACCAATGATATGTATGTATGCAATGACATGACCTAGACGGATGTATGCTCAGAGATTGTAAACCAGATAAATAAGGGTAGGACAAATTTGGGGTATGACAGCTGCCCCTATTTAATCGTCTTATACTCGAAGGTGAGATTGGCGCCAGCCTTTCGAACATTCGAAGTAGGAGAAGATTAAATACCGAAGACCTGAAATTTGTCCCGAGGAGATGGAGTGGTCTTTATTCTTTTATTTTTGTTTTGATATCTGCTGGGGAAAGAGAATTTTTGTTTTTCTGATGGAAATATCTATAGTGAGTCATTGGATGAATGGTGATAGCTTGTAACGTAGCCCAAGGTGCCAATACAAGGTTCTCAAAGGAAATGTTTACTACATGGAAGTGATCGGAGCAGAAGTATGTCTGGTGGGAAGGTAAGATAGACAAGTGTTTTTAAAGGAGATACAGACGAGTATCGACAGAATGACACATACGAGCATCAAAAAGGGGATACAGACGAGTATCGAAAGAATGACACATACGAGCGTCAAAAGGAGATACAGACGAGTATCGAAAGAATGACACAGACGAGCATCGAAAGGGAGATACAGACGAGTATCGAAAGGATGACACATACGAGCATCAAAAGGAGGATACAGACGAGTATCGAAGGAATGACACAGACGAGCATCAAGAGGAGGATACAAACGAGTATCGAAAGAATGACACAGACGAACATCAAAAGGGAGATACAGACGAGTATCGAAAGAATGACACAGACGAGCATCAAAAGGGAGATACAGACGAGTATCGAAAGAATGACACATACAAGCATCAAAAGGGATATACAGACGAGTATCGAAAGAATGACACATACGAGCATCAAAAGGAGATATAGACGAGTATCGGAAGAATGACACATACGAGCATCAAAAGGGAGATACAGACGAGTATTGAAAGAATGACACATACGAGCATCAAAAGGAGATACAGACGAGTATCGGAAGAATGACACAGACGAGCATCAAAAGAAGATACAGACGAGTATCGAACGAATGACACAGACGAGTGTCAAAAGGAGATACAGACGAGTACCGAAAGAATGACACATACGAGCATCAAAAGGAGATACAGACGAGTATCGAAAGAATGACATAGACGAGTGTTTGAGAAGCTAGGTAGATGGACTTACTGGGGATTGGAATTTGGTCTTGAAATGATTTGCCAGGACGGAAGGCAAAGGATACGCAACACGGGGGTTGGATCTGAAAAAAAATTTCCCGTACGAGGGAAGGAATCACAGAGACTAGGGACGACTAGGCTCGGCAGTAAGATGACAGTAACCACGGGTGATTACGGGGATATTGATGCTGACGAAGCATAAGAATTACATTAATCCCTCAGGCCAAAGGCGGGGTGTAACTCTTCAAGAGTGGCAATCGTTTGAATCTCCACACACCAAGTATGATTATTCAAACGATTGAAAAATGAGATGGGTTGAATGCCCATCCTCATTCGCACTCTAATCTTCGCGCGGCACACGGGAAATAACCTCGGAGACAACGATTTTGACGAAGAAAGACATTGCACCCGATCCATATTGGGGAGACTTCTTTTGGGGTCGAGGACACCAGGTATTGGCACCATGGCTGGAGGAGATTTGTAATGGAGTAGCAGGTATCAATTGGAGTTTGAAAGGACAACATTTTATGTGGGGAAGTATCATTGTCTTCATTGAATGTTGATTTGCATTATCTGGCTTATGCTTTGTATGCATGTTTGAATTTTTCTGTGGCGTAATGCTCCATTTTGATGGATATGCTTCGCTTTTAAGGATGCAATGTTATATGCAGTGAACACTATATGCAGAGTGCCAAATAAAGGCATTAATGAGGTAAACACCAGGGAGAATCCCCTTAGTGTTAAGAATTATGTACAGATGCCAATAGATATTGGGCTTTGACTTGCAAGATGCCCCTTCTGGTTGTTGGCTAGTAGAGTGTAGAATAACTTCTTACCTCTCACCATGTGCCACTGCTTGGAATATTTTCAACTTGAGGAGATTCCCTCGATTCATCATGTTGGGGATGAGAGATCCAGGTAAGGAGCCTTGGTTAGGGAAGTAGATCAACTCCTAGGAGAAATAAACTCCTATATTTGAGGAATGGAACAAACTCTCGGGAGAAATAGACTCCATGCTTGGGGAGAGACCAAGGTTCCAAGAGAAATAAACTCCTATGGTCATGGAGCGACAAAAAACTCAGAATTGTGCCCCAAGCTTCGTGACTTATGGAGGAATTTGCCCCAAAGGATCCTTGGAGAGATTTGTCGAATCTCGACTTAACTGCCCCAGATTGGTCAAACTCAGGAGATATTCCTCGACATTATTGCCCCAGATTGATCGAAGCTTGAAGAGATTTATCGACATGATTTCCCCAGATATGTTGAATTTGAGAGGTCAAACCTCGATTCAATTGCCCCTGATTAGGTGCATCTTACTAGAATCCTCAAGCTTTCTTTATTTTGAAGTCAAACAAACATGGATTACCACGCTCAACGGAGTCTTCAAATTCTCCCCCTCAAGGTAATCAAGGAAAGCATTAACTGTTCATGCCCAACGGAGTTCTTTGGATAACTTGCCCCTTGATAATCAGTCTCTAAAACGATTAGCTTTTTACTCCACGGAGTTCTCAAGTCTCTTGTGCTTTGACATGATCAAGTTGCTCACTGATTCTCATCTTGAAATTTCTTTAATGTTAAGCAAATGTTTTGTATGCAAAAGAATGTTAACTCTAAGAATGATAATTCTAATGCAAAGCCTATGTTAGTCTTGAAGTTGTAAAAACTTTTTTGTGAAATGAGGTTGCGACCTCTTGTGAATGAATCACTAGTTGACACAACCTTGATTTTTTTGCATATAGAAGATGAAGCAAACGTATGATACCAACATGGATATGTGTCTCGCTTCATTGGGAGTCAGTTAAACGCTATCTCATCGGAGTGCGCTTTCAAAATAAACCCTACTTCAATTAGGACTTTTAAGGGTTGTAACTTGGTCGGGTTAACGGTTTTGGAAACAAAGGATTTTTAGGCTCAAATTTATTTGTACCCACCCCCTTCGTGATGTTCTCCATTCCTATGTTCAATTAACTCAACATGAGCGTTCATCCCTCACGAGGAATTTGGAATGGTTGAGGAATCAATGAGGTTTCTTGGACATGGCGGTCGTTCACCTTTTATTCTTCTGATTCATGATCACACGACTTTGTTCTTGCTTGGCAATTTCATCATCTTTTTTCTTTTGCATTTTCTTTTCATCTTTTATTTTCATTATTTTTTTGCCATCTTTTCTTTGCTCTTTTTTTTTTGAACAAGTCGTGTGACCTCGCATAGTCTTTGATTCGTTGGAGGTGATTGCGACTGCCTCACTCCTTGATTTGATGATGGATTACCATTGTGGTATCGTCATCTCTCGATCTCTTGATGGAATAAGGATAACCATTGCGGTTTTGACCTTCCTCAACCTTTTGGAGGATGAAATTCTTGACTCAGACACGGGATGTCTTACAGGATGTCACGACATCGCTATCTGAATGTTTTAAACAAATGAACAAACTGTACACAGAAAACAACACATGAAATTGTTAACCTAGTTCGGTGCAAACACACCTACATCTGGGGGCTACCAAGCCAGGGAGGAAGTCCACTATAAGTAATATCAATTCAAGGTAATACAACTCAATATTACGCCTTTCACTTAATATCTACCCAATGCAACTTCAATCTAAACAACTTAGACCAGAGATCCTACTCACTCCCCCTCAATCACAGCAGTGATGAGGAACTAACAGACGAATAACAACAGAAGACACTCTTCAAAGACACAACTTAATCCTGCTTAAAAGCTTAGATCAAGTACAATAGTACTCTTGCTTAAAAGCTTTGAGTACTTCTTACAACTCAAACCAAAACACCTAGACCAAGACAATCATCATGATGATTGTTTGGCTTACAAGCAAACTACAACGAGAAAACTAAATCAAAAGAACTCAAACAGTTTCTCAACACAAAAAACCTGACGGCAACAGCAGCACCTGCACGGATTAAATAGTCTTCAGATAACACAGCAACTGGGCCTTGGATCCACAACATAGTTTTAAACCTAATTGAACCAATCTCCATTACACAAGGAATTCATAAAAAACTCATCCAAGGCGTGCTTGAAACAGATCAGAATCCATTATTACCAAATATAGCGCATAAGGTCTTATCAGATCATACAATCATAAAGTAGTAACCGAAAATAACGGACAGCTGCTAATGTCATGACATCGGCCTTGACATCCGGTAAAGTCCTGCATTAGGAAGGACTTCTTAACAAAAGAAAGCATGTCATGACATTGATTTTAACATGATAGAACCACAATTAGTTTTACCAAAAATTACAGGCAATCAACAACATCTACAAACTCCCCCTTTGGCAAATTTTTGGCTAAAACACTAATGGATACAAAGCAGATACCAGAGCATACAGCAGCCAACAACAGAAAGATAAATTCTGTAAAAAAAAACAGCAGCAACTTGATTCAACTTGATTAATCACCAAAAACCAACTACTTAATCAATTGTTACAGAAACCACTTGTCATTGTCAGGGAGAACCAGAGAACACCCAAATAAAGGGAACCAAAAAAAAACATGTCCAAGTAAAAACCAAAAGATCACCAGAACAATAAGATAACCATTACCACCATTACAATCAAAACAACAAACACACACTACTC